>NC_052350.1:33739005-34045792 GCF_009727055.1 Benincasa hispida
TCTTTGTTTTTTGTCTTTGGTGGATCTTGTCTCAGAGGATGTTCTTCTAGATGCCAAATCTACAAAATATTTCTTTCCTTATTTAACTTATTCTGCAAAATATTTTATTTGGAATGTTTTCCTTTTTGTTGAGCTGACGATTTTATAAAGGGATATTTTACATCATTCTACTGTGCTATTTCAGTTTAATAATCTCTCATGCTAGGGTTGTCGAACGTATTATGTAAGAGATCGTTGTGAGAATTCTATAGAATACATATTGCATTGCATTGATTTCAAGAAGAAGGTTTAATATTGTGTTCATGTTCTTCACTTACTTTTACACTAAGCATATCACAGCAACGAAGGTTGCTCGGTCTTAGGGGGAGTCCAATACTTTTTTGATCAAGAAGGATTTCTCAAACCTAATAAGGAGCCTAAGGTGTTATTCATCGAGAAGAGAGTTCTCAAGACTTAGTGCGAGCCTAAGTTCTCATGTGAAGGAAGTTCACAAGTAGAAGGAAAGATTGCATCAAGTGAGAGAGAATCTCACACACTTAGGGGTGCCTAAGTGTTTTAACATTAATATTCATATACTTAGGGGGAGCCTAAGTTTGAGAGAGAAGGAGTCTTACATCTAGGGAAACCTAGGTGATCAGCTAAGTCGAGTTGTACGGGTGTCACTGTAATTATTGTTATTTACAAATAAGTATAACGTTGTAATTACTTGACTTATGTATATTAGTGGAATCTCTTTCCCAGACATACTGCCTCCCAAAAGTAGGTGGTTTATCACCGAACTGGGTTACCAATCTCGTTGTATTTATTTTTTATTCATTCTCTGTTGTTTTACTGTTATTTCCAAAATTGCTAAGACGTCCTTGAGACAAGCATGTTGAGTTTGAATAACCAGTTTCCAAAATTTCAAATACCTACAAAATCATAGAATAAACGTGTAAAATCCTAAAATGAGTCCGAAGTACGTTAGAAAAAATAGTACTTTTACGGTGCTAACACATAGCCATTATGATTCCTAGGCTTCAGAGCTCCCTCCAATAAGCCTATAAATCATTTGATTCTCAGACTTTTGATTTTGCACCTGCACACCAAACGCCTTCCATAAGCCTTAACATTTACTTGTTTTGTAATTAAACACGTAACCATTGCACATGTTTATACTTCACTAACGGAACAGGAAAACAGCAAGTTGTTTTCAACCTTATAGTGGAAGTTTTTGTTCCGTCAATGAAAGATGTTGTCATTGCTGGGGGAAGCGATGTAAATAAAAATTGAAAAATACTAGCAAACTCAAGATCTTGTGGAAAGGTCAATTGATAGTTTAGGCACGCTTCTAATAAGTGTTGTTCTACAATAATTTACTTTACATGGGGCTGCAAGCATACTATAACGGTTGTCTCAGCAGGATACCACGACTAATTTTGATAGAATGGCAACCTCAAACTACATGGATCTGGCAGAATTTTTAGATAATTGCTCTCAGCTCAAGTCAATATCAAAAAGAAAGAAAGAGATAAGAGAAGAAGTATTCAAATTGGAATGAGATACTCTAAATGAAGAAACAAGTAGTTATTTATAGGCAAGCAACTTATTAACTCTCCAATAATCATTTATCTTCTAATTCCTCCGGTGAATCAAGACTAGGGGTGTTCAAATAACCTGACAACCCAAACAACCCGAACTACCCAACCCCAAATATAAGGGTTGGGTTGGGTTAGTATTGTTCTTGGGTTGGGTTGGGTTAAACTTTTTATATTTTTGTTGGTTTAGGTGGGTCGTGGGTTGGCTTAAAAAAAATTAAGTTGACCCAACTCAGCACGAATTATATATATGTGTGTATACATATCTTTGTTTAAAGTTTAATTACTTTGTATTGATTAATTTGTGAATTTTTTAATAATTTTTTAAAAAATTGTTATGATATTTGTCTTTGTTTAAAATTTGCAATAAATATCATACATATTTGGTATTTAGCATTTTAATTTTATGGGATTTTAGTTATTAGTCATGTGTTTTATATAAATTTACATATTTTTAATTTAAAAAAATAAGTTATAACCCGACAACTCAATCCAACCCGACCCGAATTTTAAGGGTTGAATTGGGTTTGGATGGAGACTTTATTTGGGTCATTTGAATTGTCAATCCAACCTACTCGAACTTTCAGAATGACCCTAAAATCACTATCAACCCAATCCAACTTATGTATATCCATAATCAGGACACTACTATAGTTCCCTAATAATCATAACCTTCATACCATAAAAAAAATGATCAACACCCGGAGGCAAAACTCCCTGAACAAGAGAATACTCCCAATTATAGGGACCCTTATTTAAGTTAGACGTTCAAGTATCAAAAGAAAAAAATATATGTGTGTGTGTGAAAATGCCTCAATGAATTGATCACCTAATTAATTTAGTTTTCATATTTAGATCTTTTAAATATTCGGTAGCTTTTTTAAATTATATGGTAGTTCACTCAAATTTCCATATAACTTCTACAATTTTTCAGATCTAATCATGTACGTTAGACATTTTTTGTTTGTTTTATATGGATCGCATCTATATTTGGATATATGCACCAATTCGATGTATAAATATCTACACTCGAATATGTATGTCTCATCAACATTAGTTACACTTATTGAACTTAAAAGAATGTCTATATTTGAATAACCATGTTCTATCGACGAAGAACAAAATATTTTAAAAACATGAACATTTAAACAGTCACATGTCATCGATAAAGGACATTTACTAATAGTAAGGGATAGAAAACCAAGGAAACGATTTTTGTCCTCTAGTCCCTTTTATATACCATTTTCATTTATGTAAGTAATAACTAAATTGTTTATTGAATTTCGGTGAGAGCTTTTAAGAAATACAAATAACCTTAGGTTTCTTTCTTTTCTAGATGTAGCAAGCCATGTAGAATAAATAGTGAATTACAACTTTACTTTATCGTAACGTTGTTTGTGTTGGTTTCGTAAGCATAAAGTTGTTCCAAAGTTCCAAGACATAGAATCTACGTTGAATAATCACTTTTTAGAGGGTCTACTAAGACTTTGGTCTTTCTCTACTCAAATATATTTATTGATTAAGCTTTACAAGCTTGCAATATAGTTCCATTAATACAAAGTTGTTGGTATATAATTAAATCATAAAAAATGTTAAAAGGAAAAAAAAAAAATACATGTATGCATGCGCTCTTTCTCAACATGCCATTTTTTTTCCTTTTTTTTTTTTAATCTCACTTTCTGCATAGTTAGGGATCACATACTATTTTATTTTAACAAGGCAATGCATTAAACAAAAAGTCACTAAAACAAATAATTTATTTCATCAATGCAATGCATTGAACAAAAGCCATTAAAAAACAATAATAATACTAATAAAAGATGGTTACCCATCATAAGCATAGTGAAATATATATTATAATGTAGAATTGACATCATTGTATATAATATTTCTCCTTTGGTTTGTTTATGGCATGTGATTTTGGCATATAAACTATAAAGTCAAGAAGTTGATTATAAAAGGAAACCTAAATGGTCCCATTGGACTATGGTGGGCACCAAAAAGTATGCTTTTTTAAAAAGAAAAAATATATATTATACACATGGAGTATTTCTTTATTATTCTTTATGTTTTTTTTATTCTCTTTTCTTTTGGAAATCACTAACAAAAGTTGAGATTAAATTTAGAGTCATGTTTGGTAGGTTTGGAAACATTCATTGAAACCATCCATTTTTAATTATGTTAGAAAGATATTTAATCTATGTTGTAAATGGTTTTTCTAGCACTAAAACTTTTTAAAATATTGGAAATACTTTTCTAATAATGTGTCATGTATCTTGGATATTGTTAAAAAAAATTAGATAGATGAATTTAAAGTATCGAATAGTTGGATTTATCTTGACTAATTCTTAAAACAATTAAAATATTGACTAGTGCGTTTTTTTTTTTTAGATCAAACCTTAGACTTTTAAGAGAAGGTATTATTGTTTTTAACCGGATTTGAAATGTTGATGTGACTAGAAAGTATGTCATGATTTTGATTTTATAGAAATGTCTATAATGATAGAAATTTCAAGAAATATATGTAAATTAAATTAATTATTTGAACATATAGCAAGAAGTGAGACTACAAATAGTGAATTAGTTGAACTATTATTAACCATTTTTAATCATTATATCTAAAAATATGTCGTATTTATATGAAAGGTATTCCATAAATGAAAACTTCTTTTGATTGGAAGATTTGTTTGAATTGAATTAATAAATGACAATTTAATCAAACAATTGTATTATTTTTCGTCATTTTCAATAATCATATTCGTATACTTATGTAATACAATATTTCTATCGTTATATAATCAAGAAAGATATGGATTTATATATATATATATATATATATATATATATATATTACTAAAAATCACAAGATTAAAATTGTAAACATGGATAAATGACAAACTTTTTTCTTAGAAAAGTTAATAATAAAATGCACAAACTTACG
Organism: Benincasa hispida; assembly: GCF_009727055.1. NCBI lineage: Eukaryota > Viridiplantae > Streptophyta > Magnoliopsida > Cucurbitales > Cucurbitaceae > Benincasa > Benincasa hispida. The sequence goes on from NC_052350.1 coordinate 33,743,524, forward strand.
AAAAAAAAAATAATAATAATAATTTTATAATTTAAAAAAAAAAACTCACAGAAGCATGTACAACTTCACCATATATTTAACTTTAAAAATAGCTACATAATTGGTGGGGAGGTGGCCAGTCGAGATTTTGTAGAAATTATTTTAATATTTCTTTATATATTTCCTTGGTTTTTGTGAGAGCAACCATTAGGTACAATCTATGCTCCCATTTCTTTACCATACAAAAAAATAATTTTTTTAAAAAAATAAAAATGGTCGCCACATGACAGTATTTTGTTGGACTATACTTGGGATACATCAAGATAAGAGCATCCAAATTTTTCTCTGTTTGTAAACTAGTTAAAAAGCACTTGCCACGTAGGTGGTCAAAATTTTTTAAAACATAAGTTGAAGTTTGAATATTGAATAAATTATTTTTTATTTATTTTAAATAGTATATATTTAACATGGCAATAATAAAATAAATGGTAGATGGATTGTATATTTTTTCATATAGGTTAATTTACCATGTATATGAAAAGCGACAAAAATGAGTATAGCTTAATTGTTATAAAGTTTGTACTATTCGTGTTGAGGTTAGTGGATCAATTCTCCCACCTCACAAATTATTAAAAAATATATCACAAATGATTAAAACAACCAATATGAGATGCGTTGGATGTAGTCCAAAATCTATGTAACATAACTTGTATAGTTAAATATAAATTTTGAACGAATTTACATATTAAGTTTAAATTGTATATATTTTATATTAAATTTAAAAGTACGGAAAGAGAGATCTAAATGTAAGAAGAATAATAGAAAGATAGATTAATTAAATGTAAATACATATATCTGATATAATTAAAATAAAAGTTCAAGTTGTTTTCAAATATAGAAAATAAATTAAAATATTTATAAAAATAACAAAATCTCATTAACACAGATAGACTAGTTTATTGTGGTCTATTGCAAATAGACTGTGATATTTTGCTATTATTTATATATATTTTTAATAGTTTTATTATTTAAAATAATTTTCCTATAAAGTTATATATTAACTTGTATTATAAAAATGATATAATAAGATATATTATTGAGTAATTATTGTGTGCTTTCTTCGAATGAATTGATGTATGAAGAATAAAAAAAGAAATCAAAGAATAAATAAGTATTTTATATAAGAATGATAGACATTGACTTTTTCTACAGAAATGAATTAATATTTAATTAAAAAAATATTAAACATTCATAAAAAGGAACACAATAAAAGGAGAATAAATGTAATAAAATGAGATTATACATCACCATCAATGAAAAGAAGATGAAAAGAAATAGTTGGTTGGGATCTCAAATTAAGAATAAAACTAAAATTAAAAAAGATTTAAGTTTTATACTGAAGATGTTCCTAAAAACTTTAAGTCCCCTCCCCATATTTCTCTCTAACTTCTTAAAAAAAATTATATGAACATCTTCCAACCAAATAAAACAAACATACAAAAAAAAAAAAAAACGATTGAACTTTGAAGTTATCGCTAATTAGTCAATTTTTATTTTCCTCTCAAGTTTCGATTATCATTTCAAGTAAAATTTATCACAAAACTTTGCACAAATCACAGGTCGGTTCAATATTCTCTTTCTTTATGTATTTGCACATGTTACTCTTCTTTTTTTCATTCTTATTTATTCATCGTATGACTCATACGATAGTGAAACAGTACATCTAGTCTATTTCTCATTCAAACTTAAATCTCATTCTAATTCTTCTATTTCTTTTTCCTTTTCAAATGAATTAACATCTTCAAGGAAAACTTTTCACTTAAAAAAACTTCTTAAAGTACACCACTAATTTAGCCATAAAGATAGATAACAATACATCCCGATCAACTAAACTGAGTTTCAAAATTTGCAAGGCCTCATTTTGATCGGGTTCAATGCTTTCCTTTTGAAACACAAAATTTGTTAACCCTCACTATTTTTTAAAAGATTTCTTCAATATAAGAACTTTTTATGGCATTATGTCAATATGAAAATTGGCAATAAGATTATCAATTTCTTTATTTTTATAGGTAAAAATCACACCCATACAATAGGTTGCATTGAGAAGTCGATTTTTTTTTCACCCACCTATTTAGTTGTAAACCATATGTAATTTTCATTTTTTTTCACAAAGATTATAAACAATTAAGAGGGCAAAATAACTATTATTGAAAAATGTAAAGACAAAAAGGAAAGGTAAAAATTATCCTTTATTGTCCCTAGTATTTAATTTAATATAGATAGATATTCTAAAGATAACTTTTTTTCGATATCTAACGAAAATGATATATCACCTCTCAAAGTGATTTCATATTAAACTCTCCAAACATCTTGAAATCTCGTTGGAAAAATTTGAAAACTTACTCGATATATTAAACATTAGTTTAAACCTATTGACCTATACTTAATTTGACATATCTATTAATTAAAAAATATATTACCAATTTAAATGTAGCTCAATTAGTTACGACAACATTACATACCTTCAACCAAGAAACAAAACAAAATGATTTTGTATGCTTATTAGAAAAATGAACTTGGGTTCTTTTAATATCAGACTTCTTAGTACAATCTTTTTTTAAATGGCTTTTACTGAATCAATGGTGGTATAGATTTTATAGATTTTCATGTGCCACATCCTAATTTTACCCTCTCTTTCTCAATTCATTTTTTATGCTCATAACACACTTGATTTAGGAGAACAGAAACTATCTAACTTTCTACAAAAATAGAAGAACATGTTAAAAAGAAATTTAAAAAAAAAAAAAAAAAAAAAAAACATCAAACAGCTAATGTTTGGACAAGAAATCACCTAATATGCAGTTTTAATAAATTATGTTGAAAATATATATATAAGCAACACATGCAATTCAAGTGATCCAACTGGTTAACTCGAGTACAATCCAACTAGTTAAGATATTTTATATATGTGTTTGAACATAATTCAATTAGTAAAGACATATTATTGACCAACAAATCAGAGATTCAAATTTCTCACTTCGACACATATTGAGTTCAAAAAAAAAAAATATGTACATGTGTTATGTTAAAGAGCATAGATATTCGTATCCTAACTCTCATTCTTATACTAAATAGAATCAAGTGATCCAAAACAAACTACAAATCTTTTATTAACATTTTGAGAAAATAAACATCATCGTTAAGAAAAATAAGTGATAATCAACCTGGATAATTCAACTAGTTAAAGCATATATCATTGACTAAGAAAATTAGATCTTCAAATTTCTAACCAAACATACTCAACTAAAAAGGAAAAAAATATAAGTGATGAGGTTGCCGTTAAAACTTAAAACACATTATTATTCTTTTTAAGTAATTAAAGTAAAAGTTCATATATATGTGTGTATGTCATATCCCCTCCCAAATTACCCTCTTAACCTAGGAAGGCATGTGAAGATAGTAAATGTCAATCCTCTTATGACATCCACTGTCCATTTGTTTTTTGTTAAACCTGATCACCTATTTGACCTAATAAGCATAATTATATTTACAATATGCATTCATTTCATTCTTAAAGTTCTTAGGCAACCAAAAGGTCAGCCCAACATACAAACACATTTACAGACCTATAAGTACATTTAGAAAGTTTCTCTCATCTTCAACTAATGTACAACAAACTAAGACAAAACAAGATACATGATTAAGATCTAGAAGAGGTTTAATCTATCTGACAACTGAGGAGGTGCTACAAAAGCATGTCAACCGTGCTTTCTTTTGTAGCAAAACTACACCCATGCTACAAAAGCATGTCATGCTCTTGTAGTCTTCTTAGCTAGAAAGCCCAGTATGCGACAAAGATCATACTTAATCATTTTTTAAGCTAAAAAATTCATAACACTCTTAAATAGACTCAAAATTTGCTCACCAACTCTAAATCCTCAAGTTAAGTCAATGTTAACATATGACAACTAGGTGCACAACCAGAGGTAGGATGACCATAGGTAAAGACCAGACCACGAAATGCTTAGTCTCATTATATAATGTCATTCATAATAGAGACTTTTATTTCACTAGGATGACCATAGATAACATGACCTTAATCCTGAGTGAGTTGTGAACTCCTACCTATGAGGGCGGTCCTTTGATTTGTATGGGTGGGAGTGGCCAAATTGCCAACTCAACAAGCCTACCATTTTGGGGATTCGTCTGATTGGGGAGCTGGGAACTCAGCTACACAAGATGGAATTCACTCCTTCCCCGTAGTAGAGGTAAGTAGATAAATTGCTCCCTTAAGGGTTGATTCCGGGTCTTGAACAATGTGGCGCCACACCCTCTCTTGGCCCAAGAGGGGTTTAGTCATAGTAGGACTATGATCTATTGTTCATTAGAGGAATCAGTGATACTTAAGGAGTTAGAGGCAACTACAGGGGCAAAACGGTAATTTGGCCTAACTATACTTACAAGCAATTTATGAAGGGTCATCGTACTGTTGATTGGTTATATCTAATGCACACATAAATATATTTGTAGAGTGTGAAGAGTGCAGTTGTCGATCTTTAGTGGAGTGCTCGACAGTTAACAGAGGGTGGATAATGTAATTAAAGAGTTTAATTAATTATTCACATACCCTTGGAGCTTCAAGCTACATGTCCATAAGGTCCATTTGGTAGCTCAAAAGGATTTAGTTGAGAATCAGTTTTTGGGTTAATTTGAATTGTTCAAATTAATAAGAGGGAATTTAATTATATATGATATAATTCAATTAATTCAATTATATATGATATAATTGACATAATGTATTTGATATATTATTGTTTAATTGGAGGAATAAATATTTGAATGTGGTTCAAATATATTTTCTATAAATGAGATTCATAGATGTTAAATTTAATAGAAATATGATTTATATTCAATGTCATAAAATAGAGAAAAAGAACTATATCTTATACTGTATATGATGTTATATTAAAACTATAGATTATAAACATAATATGATAAGTTAGTTATCATATTATTTATATTATTTATTTTTGGATAATAAACTTTTTTTTCTCTCTAACCACCTTAGTGGGTGGTTAAGCAGTTTTTTTATGGCAATAGAATAAATAAAATATGATTTTATTATTCCAGAATTGAGAGTTACATGATTTGTGAGAATGTACATGATTTCAACAGAGCCTATACGATAGACTTTGAGATCTACACGATTGGAGAAATTACTATTCGATAGTGTGTTCTTCTTCAATTGTCTTCCTCCACTAAACTCACAAACTCCCTTCTAACCAAAATAGTCAGAGTCCACCACTCCTAGGTTCTCACCCTAAAAATACTAAAGATACCAAGTGGTAGTGTCTTCTTTCTTTGGTTCGAGTTTTCTTGCTGTTCGAGGGATTTGTGAGTGTTCGAAGCGTTCGTGACAATTGAGGGATTTACACGAAGAAGAGTTTTTCAAAGGTATAATCACTTGAACCCTTTTTCTAGTTTAAAAGCATGTTGTAATTTTTATTAAGATGCATAATCTGTATGTTTGACTGTAAACTTGAGTTTTCAATCGAAATAGAATTTGGACGATCTGTTTCCACTCATGGATCTTGTAAATCGAGTTCCTTCATATACAAACACAATGATCCAACACATTCGTATAAATGACATACAAGTTGAGGTATTCTATGCAATGATTTTTCATAAGATTGGATCACGCAATAGTAACCATTAGATGTAACTTCGTTGACTTTTAAGTTTCTATTTCAATAGGATGACCTAGGCAACATAGTCTTAATCATAAGTGTATTATGAATTCCTGTTCACAATGGATTATCCTTTGATTTGTATGGGTGAGAGTGGGCAATTTACCGACTTAATATGCCTACCATTTTGAGGACAAGACTGAGTGGGGAGCTGGAAACATAATAACACAAGATGGATTTCTCTCCTTTCCAACTATGGGGTAAGTAGATTAGTGTTCCTTTAAGTGGTGTCTCTAGAACATAAACAAAGGCCCCTATCCTCTCACTGGCCTAAGAGGGTTTCTATTTAATGGTTGGACCATAAACAGGTTGTTCATTAGAAGGACACTGATACTTAAGGATAAAGAAGTAACCCAGAGATAAAATAGTAATTTTAACCTAATTGGTGTTAGGATCACTTGTGAAGGACTAACTTGTTGTTATTGGTCAATATCCATAGACACGGAAATATATCTGCAGTGAGAATAGTGCAGTTGTGGGTCTTTAGTGGAGTGTATCCACAATTAACGAATATTGATTAATGTGGTTAATGAGTTTAGCCAATTAATCTTATATCATTGGAGTTTCTGATCTATAGATAGGTCTATGAGATTCCCTTCCCTAGCTTCTAAAGAAAATTGAGGTAATTATGTCTTGAATACAGTTTGAAATGTTCAATTTCACTTAGGAAAATAATATATTATATAATGATACATTATAATATAAAGTTTATATTTTAATTAAACTTTATAATATAAACTTAATTTTGAATATGATTCAAAATTAATTAATTGGAGAATTAAATATTTAAAGGAGTTCAAATATTAATTTAATATAAATTAGATTAAGATTAAAACTATAGGTTAAAACTAATGAGTATTAGATGCACATTGTAACTATAGGTTATGAGAGAAATACAATTGAATGTGATTTAAATGTAGGCTAAATTAAATATTTGATATTTAATTTAGTAATTAACTAATTTGAGAATTATTTAATTATTACTTTAATTTAATTTAACTAATCTTCATTTAATAAAATTAATTGAATTAAACCTATAGGTTATGTGAGAGATAACTCATTTAAATATGTTTTAAATGAAATCGTTAATTAAATAGAATTTAATTAATTGTTAATTATTTTTAATTAATTTATTTGATTTTTTTTATTAAATCAAATGATAACTCACACATAGGGGAGTTATCTAAATCATGGGATAGCTCTCACATTTTCTCTCTCTTCTTTATTTAGTTAATATACCTACAAAACTTATGTCTAGGTGACATAGCTCTTCTCTACAGAGAATTGTTCTCCAAAAATTCTCTCCCTATCCTCCCATCATTCTTTTGGTTCCCACAAGCCAATATAAAAAAATCTTAGAGAATAGGGAGGTTGTCCATTAGTGGTGTTTGAGAAATCCAAAGGAGGTGATAATCATTCGAGTCCTATACGAAAGTAAGTAAATTTCTTTTCTCTATAAGATTTCTTTTAAAAGCATGTTTAACCTAGAATTTTACAGTAAGTTTATTTTTTTTAGTCTATGTGATTTTCTGATTTTCCTAGTATACAGGGTATTTTGATTTCTAAATTAATTTCGAGAAAAGGTCCTGATTAATTCCATTGTGCTAGAGCTTTTATACTTATACTAAGATCCTACGTTATTTAATGTAGCTTAAACATGTATGCGTGACATACAAGTAGATCATGTTTAAGTAATAATCTAAATGGTCTGTAGAAGATGGATAAGGTTCGGTACCTTATCCTGGTGACACTACGGATACGACCAATTTTGTAATTGTTATAATTGTTTTAAAGTGTTACAAATAATCTGATCCTAATCATTCACACGAAGACATGTGAGTGGGAGTATCCTATATAAAGAGTTTGTATAAGACCAAACCACGAAATGATTAGTTTATAACACCGTTACTTGAAGAGATTTACATTTCACAATGATGACCATAGGTAACTTGACCTTAATCCTAAGTGAGTTGTGAACTCTTGAGTATAAGAGCGGTCCTTTGATCTGTATGTGTGGTCAGATTCACTGACTTAATATGTGTACTATTTTTGGGATTCCTCCGAGTAGGGAGCTGGGAACATAACTACACAAGACAAAACTCACTCTTTCCCGGTCATAGGTTAGGTAGATGAATTGCTCCCTTAAGGGTTGATTCCAAGTCTTAAACAATGTGGCGCCTCATCCTCTCATTGCCCCGAGAGAGGATTAGTTAATAGTTGGACCATAACTAATTGTTCATTAGAGGGATTAGTGGTACTTAAGAAGTTAGATGTAACTATAGGGTAAAACGATAATTTGACCCAACTATAGTTACAAGCAATTTGTGAATAGTTAATTAGTAGTTGATTGGTTATATCTATGGACACAAAAATATATCTACAGTGCGAAGAATGGAGTGATTGGGAGTTAATGAATGTTGATTATAATTTAATTAAAGAGTTTAATTAATTAATATTGTATTATTGGAGCTTCTAATCTGTAGGCCTATAAGGTCCCCTTGCTAGCTGAATAAGGGTTAAATGAAAAACAATTAAATTTGAATTGTTCAAACTAATTGAAGGGAAAATTGCATGAAATGCAATTTATATAATGTATATGGATACATTATAATAGAAAGTTTGATGAGAGAGATAAATATTTGAATATGGTTCAGATATTAACTATATGGATGTGATTCATATACAATAATAGGATAAGTTTAATATGAATATGATTCATATTAAAATTGTAGGTTATATGAGAGATTATTATTTGAATATGATCCAAATATTATTACATTTTTATTAAATATGATTTAATATATTGCCTTTAATTTAGTTATATTAAAATTTGTTTTAATTTACTTGAATTAAGAAATAACTCCCTTATTTCATCAAATAACTCATCCCTCCTCTCTGTAACATAACTTGGTAGGTGCATTTTTTATAGAAGAGAAGTACGTTGTTTTTGCTCTTTTCCTTTTGATACTTGCCCTAGAATTCTCTCAAGAAAACATCCTTCTCCCTCACCAAAATTAGTAAGAAGAGCCCAAAACTCCTTTTTGATTGCTTACCTTGAGAATAGCTAAGTAAGGTTTTGGTGGTGGTGTCCAAGAGAAAATCCTATATGTTGTTGTGTTCATGAGGAGGAGAAGAGTTTGTGATCTTCGGGAGAGGAGAATGTAAAGAAGTGTTTTTCATCAAGGGTAGGTTTCTCATCTTCCTTTTCCTCTTTGTACGATTTAGACAACATGCTTAGAATTATATTTATCTTTGTTCTATATTTATTTCTCTGTTTTTATGTGGTTTTCCAAAAAGAATTCACTAACACAAAGGCAATCACTCGCTTCCGCACTGAGGTTCTATCTCTACAGATATTTCAACAAGTCCAATAAAAATAGAAGAATATTTTTTTGGATTTTTAAAAGTTGAAGATACTACTGGAAAAGATTTATTTGATGTGCTTATAAACACAATTAAAGATCTTAAACTCGATATAACGAATATAAGAGGACAAGGATATGACAATGGATCTAATATGAAAGGAAAACAACAAGGTGTATAAAAAAGATTACTAGAAATAAATTCTAGAGCATTTTATACACCTTGTGGTTGTCTTAATCTCAATCTAGTACTTTTTGACATGACTAGCTCATGTCATAGAGCTATGACATTTTTTTGGAGTTGTGCAACATATTTATTCTTTATTTTCTTCGTCTATAAAATGGTGGAAACTTTTGCTATATCACATAACCAACTTGACTATCAAATCATTGCCACAAATATGATGGAAAAATACAATTGGAAGTGTTAAAGCAATAAGATTTCAAGTACCTCAAATGGGGGACGCTTTATTAAAATTAGGAGAAAGTGGTGAAGATACTAAAGTGAAAAGTGAAGCTAATTCTTTGACTACTTATGAAGTTTAAAATTTTAAATTCTTGTTAGGCATGGCTATATGGTATGATATCTTATTTGTTGTAAAATTCGTGAATAAAGTCTTACAACATAAAGATATGCATATTGATGTTGCTTTAGATCACTTGAAATGTTTAGTTTCATTTTTAGAAAAATATAGAGAAAATGAATTCACAGATGCTATGATTTCAGCTAAAGAAATTGCAAATGATATGGAAATACAACCAATATTTCGTGAAAAAAGAATGATTCAAAGACGAAAAAATAATTTGATGAGAAGGTTGACATTGAAGAAACAAGGTCACCTGAGATTTTTTTAGAATTGATTACTTTTACTATATTATAGATCAAGCAATTTCTTTACTTAAAAATAGATTTGAACAATTTCAAGTATACGAAAATATTAATAAATTCTTATTTGATATGAAATTTTAAAGTCATTAGATGATGATAATTGAAAAGATGTTGTATTAATATTGAAAATTCATTAAAACATGACACATTGACATTAATGGTTTAGATTTATTTTTTGAATTAAAAGTATTAAGAGAAGTCTTTCAAAATGAAATTGATTGTTCTATTAAAATATTAAATTAAATAAAAAATAGGTAAATATTTTTCCAAATGCATAATATTGCTTATAAAATATTATGAATAATACCAATAACGGTTGCTTCTGCTAAAAGAAGTTTTTCAAAATTAAATAATTAAATCTTATTTATGATAAACTATGTCACAAGAAAGATTAAATGGATTGACCAATATTATTATTTGAAAATGATATATTAATGAACTTAGATTATCAAAATTTAATACATAATTTTGCATTTCAATAAACAAGAAAAATAAATTAATATCTCTCTATCAAAGTTTTGCTTAAGGCTTCATATGATCTCGAACCGCTCTTGCAAAAATATATCCCATTTCCAACCGACGGTTGGAAAAGCTTACAAAAACCGATGCCAAATGTTGTAAAAAAGAAAAAAGAGAGTTAAAAAACCGTCCGAAAAAAAAAAGTTTTTTTTCGGTCTAAACAAGAGGGGAAAATATGTCAATGAATTTTTTAGTACATAATAATTTAGTTTTTCTTAATTCTAAAATTTGTAGCAATCTAGTCTTGATTGTAAAAATTATTATTAAAATATTTTGAAATTTCTTATATATACCATCAATAAATTGATTATAAACTAAATATGTTTATGTTCTACACAGGTTTAGTCATCACATAATAAAAATTGACATCTAATTTTGATAGAATTTATCATGATAGAAATTAAGTGTAGTTACTACAAAATTTTAAAGTAGAGGGATTAACTTATTGCATGCTAAAATTAGGGTGTACATTGTTAGAAATTTCAAAGTACATAGACAATACCGTCAAAACTAAAGTTCAATAATTAAATTATTACTTTTATGAAAATTTTGTTTAGGGATAAAACTATTCTTTAACCCCTAAAAAATTATCAGATGTTTAGAAGATTTGTCTTGAAATTTTAATTATCCTACAATGTGATATACTCCAAAAGATAACTTATTTGATGAGAATTATATGGTAAGTTGATAACTTGTAGATATACAAGTTATTATTGTTTCTTAATTAGAATAATTATAAAAATTCAAAGAAAAATGTATTAATTTAGAAAAAAATCAAGCAAAAAGATCATTCTTGCATTAACACTTGCAAAACTATTTATTCTAAAATATTACAATTCTAACCTCTATAAACATAGGAATTGGAATACAAAAGAATCAGAACTTAGTAGAAGCTTATGCAGGAACATGTGAATGCAAAAGAAGCCAGACAAATGCAACCATGCCATGGAAACAGAGTCGTGCATTGAAATGAAGTACACTACAAGAAGATGGCAAACGCATAGGCAGTGATATGTATAGTCAAAGCGCAAGTTGAGAGCTTATTTGAAAGAGATGCGTTAGAACGACCAATGAACTTATAACGCGAGGAAAGCGGCAGAGCTTTGAAAGACGATCAAGTGAAACTATAAATAGCTTAAGTCTCACATACTTTGGTTCTTCTTTTTCCCTTCTCTACTTCTCCATTAGTTTTCTCGGCTTTTTCGCTCTTCTTCTTCCTTCGATGCTAGAGGAGAAATTCTTGAGTTTGGAGAGGAGGAAGACAAGTGAGAAATCTATCGTTCGTTCTTCAGCACAAGTGCAGTGAACTAAGCATGATAGCAAAAGGAAGTAAGAGACTGTGATTGGCGGCTTAACACTTTCACTTCTCTAACCAAACTTTTTTCATCCATTTGTATGTTTTCCTTCGAATTTGTATTAAGACATTGATAGTGTATTTGTACTTCGTTCTTTATATAAATCATAATCTTTATCATCTCTCATCCATCACTTTCACTTCTCTAACCAAACTTTTTTCATCCATTTGTATGTTTTCCTTCGAATTTGTATTAAGACATTGATAGTGTATTTGTACTTCGTTCTTTATATAAATCATAATCTTTATCATCTCTCATCCATCACTTTCACTTCTCTAACCAAACTTTTTTCATCCATTTGTATGTTTTCCTTCGAATTTGTATTAAGACATTGATAGTGTATTTGTACTTCGTTCTTTATATAAATCATAATCTTTATCATCTCTCATCCATCACTTTCACTTCTCTAACCAAACTTTTTTCATCCATTTGTATGTTTTCCTTCGAATTTGTATTAAGACATTGATAGTGTATTTGTACTTCGTTCTTTATATAAATCATAATCTTTATCATCTCTCATCCATCCATGTACTTGTTTTTCTCCACAATGAGTAGATCAACATTTTAACGAGCTTTGCGTAAGTAGAAATTCATCTTGTTTAATGTATACATAATTTATTACTTAAATCCATCTGCAATCAGTTTAAGTAGAAATAGCTAACTACTTGAGAGAGTAAATAATTGTAGAAATCATTAAACAGGAAAAGTAGTGGTTTTAGAAATAAAGATAGTCTTTTGTTTGTTTAACTTAAGCATACATCTTAGAGATAAGATTAATGTGGCTTAAACACTAAGAAGTAGTTACCGTACTTTGCTAAGTTAAAGACATGAACGGATTCTTGTGTATAAACTCGAGTGAATGTTGATGAATCTTCTCAACCTTACTTTACCAATCGATTGTTATTCATTTAAATCAAGCCTACTATACTTGTGTTGCACTTCCAATATCAATGCACATCTATTTCCACGTTTAACGCATATCCACTTGCACCCTCAACACGCATTGCATTCTCATCATTACTCACTCCACTTAATCTTGTCTTTCTTTCCATTTGTCCTTAGATTGTCTTTCACCTTATTAGTTTAAATATACATCAGAATAATTGATTAACCTTGAAGTGTAAAATTATTCATTAAGTAACCAACCTTAATTAATTGCTATAGAAGTCTCTAAGTCGACCTGGTATTCATCAGAATACTCTAATCAAGTTTATATACTTCTTCATTAGGATAAACTTGTGTTTAATTAAAGATAACCTGAGCATTCAGTAGCAATAAAAATAATCATTCTCTCATCAAAGAACAAACAACATAAGTCAATACATAACATTACCTTTCATTGGATCATAAGTATATGGTAAAAGAAAGGGGAATTTTCAAAAATAGAAAAATAAATGAAACTATTTATAGAAAATATAAAAAATTTAATCTTCTTTTATAGATGCCAATAGAGATTGATAGAAGCCTATCAGTATCTATCAGTGTTTTTCTTTTACTATTTTTATAAATAGTTTGACATTTTTTCTATCGGTAAAAATTTTCCTCAAATAAATTAATTTAATGCCATTAGTAACTTGCGTGTATTCTAGATGTTAATTAGGGTAGATCTAATTATTTTAGATGCAAAATGATGGAGTTAGGTATATGTCAACTCTTAACTAAGTTAGATTTCAGGGTTAAAGTATTTTACCATATCTTGGTTTGACAACCAAGCTACCCTTCACAAAAAGACTAAATCTTATTTAATTGATTATCATTTGGTTCACGAGAAAATCTCATGAGATAATGTCTATCTAATATGTAAAATTGGGAGCGCAATTAAGAGATAAATTTTTAAGGACGGGTAAATAGAGTACATGTAGATTACCTTAAGAACAATTTGGATATGATTAACATAGATTTCCTAATTCAAGGATGAGTGTTATAATAGATCTTTATTTTTATTTTTACTATATTAAAACGTAGAATAATTAAGTCATTTTTGGACCTTCACTATATGATTTTAAAACGGGTTTGCCTAGTTATCCCCGATAATAATAATAATAATTTATAATATAATTATTTAGTTAACTTTAATTAAAATCAAAATAATATTTATGTATTTGCCTAAACTTCTTAGGATATCTATTTTTTTTTCACTATACTTTTAATTTTAGTTTCTATTTTACAAGCAAGAAGACCTTTATTACAAATTATATTGAATATACATCTAGAAATTTGAAAAGGGCAAGAAAAAAGGACAAAGGGGGCCTAAATAAAAAGTCCCTAAACTTTCATAAATATAATAATTTAGTCCTATAATTTAAGTTAATAATATTAACGATGTAGTTCCTATACTTTGAAATTATAACAATTTAGTCTCCTAATTATAATAAGTAATAATTTAGTTCCTATACTTTAAAATCTCATTGTAATTAACTACCCTACCAACTTTCATTACGTAATAACTGGGTTTTATTATTTATAAATAAATTTGATTTTTGATCGATTTATTCATCAACATGTGTTAGAAATTTCATTAAATCTTAATTAAAAAAATCATGATAAAGACTAAATCGTTACAAATGTAACGTACAAGAAACTTAATTGTTACTTATATATTAAAGTTTAAGGACTAAATTGTTATAATTTTTTTTAAAAAATGGGGCTAAATTATAGTTATAAACTAAAGTTGATTGACTAAATTATTATTTTCATGAAAGCTTAGAGAACAAAAATATTTTTTTAACTTTTATTTTAATATATGGCTACAACTTGATAAAAATTAGAAATAAGAAACTAAAATGAATAGTTTAAAAGGACACCGAGTAATTTATGAAAAGCTAATAGTATTATGACCAAATTGGATTCAATTTTTTTTTAATTTCAAACGAAGAGTGTTAGTGAAGACTTAAACTTTCAACACCTAAAAATGTTTATCAACATGAGCATAATTCAACCTGATAAATAATTCAATAGCTTATATTTAGTATTCCCAATAAATTTTGACTTATAGTTAAATAGTTTTTTTATTCGTGGTTAAATGAGTATAATGATTATATTACATAATACATTCTACAATATTATATTTAGGGAGAACTAATTTGAAACTATAAAAAATACTCATGTTAAATACTTGTATTATATATTAAATAAAATATTAATTATCTTTAAGAGTAAAACATGCATATACATAAATTTAATTAACCGTATTTAAAATACACACAATTTATAATTTTAGTTCTTTCGTATACAAATCTTTGTGATTGTGGTTATGAATATGACTCAACTGACATATTAAACTTTTAATATTAGTTTTGAGGTTCCATTCCTACTCTACATATTATCAAACGAATATTATATATATATATATATATATTCTTTTTTATTATTACTTTTACTCCAAAGTTAATGTGATTCATTGATTCCATGCACGATTGGTACAAAGTTCCACAAGACAAACTAAAGACGAGTAGGTAAAAAATTCAATGGTACAAAGCTTTTTATTTTACTAGTACTTAACCACGTGCAAGGCACGTGTGTTTAATAATTTTAAATAATTTGTGTAAAATATTGTTTAATATAATTATTTTTAGTTACTTATTAATTTTATATATTCCTATAATAGAATCTTATTAGTTATTCAATATTTGTATGATGTTACTGTATAAAGTGTATAACGTTTATGTTTTTATTTTCAATTTAATCTCTACTTTTTTTTTTATTTAAAAAGTTTTAATAGATGTCTATTATTGTTATCACTTATAGATACTGTCATTTTACTATATTTGCAAATAAGTTGGCCTATTTCCCTATATTTGAAAACAACTCTTCAAACTACTTATTTTAGTCGCTAAACTCATTAAAAAATTATGTTTGTTTTGTAGAATTCTTAAGGAATGTCTTGAATAACTGTGTAAGATTCTTCTTGGGAATGTTTTAAATTTACATAATGTTCCAAGATGCCCCTACAACTATTTATTAATTTATACTTGATTTGATATAATCTAAACTTATTCAACATATTTATTTTTATTATTTGGATTTATTATTTTATTTGTTTGATAAAATAATATATATTAATTTAATATTATTTTATAAAATAAATATTAATTTGAATTTGAATATCTCTAAAAAATAAAAACAACTACAATATAACCAAAGAGAGTGAAATATACCATTGACAATATTTTATTTAATTATAAAATGAAAATAAAGAAGAGTGATATTTATATATATGTGTGTATATATGGGGAAAAAAAAGAAAGGTCAAAAAATTAAAAAAGAGGATGCGCTCAACACGAAAATTTAGAAAAAAAAAATCATGTTTCAAAACAGTATCCAAAACACTCGAGATGACCTTCGTAAGTATATTCTAGGATGCACAAGAATCATCAAATGTTCGGACATTTTACATTATTGTAAAACAAATACAGTAATAATGGTCACTTCATTCCACGAAAATCTTGGATTCTCACGAAATAAACAATCCTTTAGAGTACTAAAAAATTATAAATATAAAGAAAAGAAATGTAACACCCTGATTTATTATGTGATTAAATATTATTTTATTTCGGACTATTTGGATAAATTGAAATTCAAGATTTAAGTATTTGACTAAGTTAAATTCAATTTGATTATTTTAAATTAGTTGAGATTTAATTTGGTCTGCAAATGGAGATTGGGTTATTTTATTAAGATAATTCGATTTGATTTGTGGTCTTTTGGGTTACACACTATAACTGATGCATGTCCCTTTGAGTTCATGCTGATTTGTGGACCTTCGAGATTCACACTATGACTGATACGTGTACCTTTGGGGTTGTGTTTATGACTGATAGGTGACCCTTTGAGATCACTACGACTGATATGATATGGGTGTAAATCGATGCCTAGATAAACTAGTTAATAGTTAACCTAGAGGGTCCAGTTCACTTGCTAAGTATTGTTATACTCACCCTTTCTTTCTTTATGTTTTTCAAACAACAATAGGAATAGACCGACGAGAGACAGGAGGACCCCGTGTATTGGGGTTGATGCCCTAAATCTCGTAGGGTCCTATAGTTTGTAAACATTGTATGAACAAACTCATTATGTATTTAATAAAATATTTGACATTTTATTCATTGTCTATAAATATATGTGATATTTTAGTTGCATTAACTATAAATCAATAAACTAACATCTGAGGCTATCTTTGTAACTTAAACATGTATGTGAAGACATACGAGTAGATCATGTTTAAATGATAACCTAAATGGTCTGTAGTAGTTGGATAAAGCTGGGTACCTTATCCTGGTGACACTACGAGTATGACCCACTTTGTAGGTGTTATAAATTTTGTAAAGTGCTGCAAATGATCTGATCTTGATCATTCATGTATTAGACATGTGAGCAAATATATTCTTAAGTTATGCATTTATTCTCATGCGTAGGTGGTCATACTACAAAAACTTGATGACGAAAATTAATGAACGCATATTTATGCGATGCATGTCTTAAGTTATGCATTTGCTCTCATGCATCAGTGGTCATGCGTTGGAATGAAAAATATGGTTGATCTCATATGCAATGACCATGCATTCCTACCACAAGTTTTCTTGTGCTCTCGCCAAGTATAACGAGAATGCAAATTTCTTGGATGATCCGAGGTCGAACTCATGGACTTGTAACTAAATGGTGTGTGGTGATGTGTATGCGGCAAATAAATAAAAGAATGATAAGGGTGATAAGCTATGCACTACTCCTACTCCTAACTAACAGATTATACGGTGGAAGTATGAATGAGAGGTAGAGACACGGCAACTGTTAACACGTATTAAATGCATGGAGAAATAGATGAAAAGGTGAGGATGTCTTCACTGCAACACTAAGCTAGACCGCAAGGGCAACCCCAGCCAACGCAAACTTATGCAATCATGCTATTAACACCCGACGCAGATGCACGCGATGTGTAATAATAAACGAAACTTATTCCTAAATGTCCATTCTTGCTTATGCGATCCAATCCGCTCTCCCGAGACTTAGATTTGGTTTTTAGACTACTCTCCCAAGTATGCCTAAATGATGAATGATGCGCTCATAAGACAAGATAATCGCATAAACCTGACTAACGTAAGATTATTCCTATCCCTAGTGAACACTTGCTTACATTACTTAATGCAACCAACCATTTACCCTCCCAGATAGTTAGTTGCTGCTGATTCTATTCATAGACAAACATTGTGTCCGCTTCTAGACAAGCGTTGCTACAACTTCACACTAAGCAAATAAGGTTTTCTCACAACACTCACGCAACGCACACCTCCCGATGGTTTGCTACATGCTTCATATTTCTATATCGCATGATTAAGTATGTGATACTCTAGCAATTTTACTCAATGAGGCAATGAAAGTAAATGATTCGAAGTAAATGAAGATGGAGATGGAGTCGAAGGAAAATACAGAAATGTATTGATCACAAAATGTATTAATTCCTTAAGCCAAAATGTAATACAATACAAGGAAAGAAGAGAAATGGAGGGCCAGCTGGAAGCAATATCTTGTTTCCAACAGATGTGATGGGTGGTGGAGCAGACTCTCTCGAGCTCTAACTCCGGCGAAGGCTTCGGTCGTCACTCGGAATGATTGAGGGGGATGAAGAACTCTCGAGCTATCTTCTCACGCTTTGGTCTGGATCACAAGAATCTGCCCTAAGGTAGGGAGCCTCAGGCGAAAAACCTTGGTGATTTGAAATTCTACTCAACGGCTTCTATTTATAGAGCTTAATCGTCGACAGCATTTATGGACCTGCTCTGAATCTGACACTCGCGGCGCGATGGTCCTTTTTTGAATCTCTGCTGCTAACGGCGTGGTAGGTGAAATGTCAACTTCATCTTTTGATACTCCCGAGGTATACATTCATGTTTGCATTCCACCAACTTTACGGTCATCCCTCTATTATGGTTATTATTATGTAGCTGTAATCTCTCTGCGATGACCGCATTCGCTTGATGGCCACAACTTCTATGCGATGGACGCATGCAGTTGATGGTCGCAACATCCATGCGATGGACGCATGAGGTAGATGGCGCAACATCCATGCATCGAGCGTATGCAATCGCGCATACGATCATCTCCTTGATAACCTAGATTCCGCGTATGCGATCGATTTCTGCGATTGCTACAAAAATAAACAATTGAACGCATAATAGTGGGTTAGCTGAGATTTTTAATGTCGATCGATGCAAACTCGTTTTCTTATGAATTCCTAACATATTCGTGCATATTTTATTTAGCAACCCTCATAATTCTAAATAAAAGGCCTATAATGACGTGCATTTCTGCCCGTCATCACACCCCCAAACTTAGAATCATGCTTGTCCTCAAGCATGCGTTATACTCAAGAAATTCAATATTCACCCTCTGGCTTTCCCTTGCGATGACTAACCTCTCAGAATATAATTTACTCATACCTCTAACCATGGCAGCAACGCTCTCCTCCACTTTGACTACTTCTTCAAAGAGATCTTTTCTAAGCTTAAATTCGGCAAGCCTTTGCTTAAAACTTTTTATTCATTCCCCGCAACTTTGCGTTCAGCTTTTAAGAATATATTCATTCAAAACAATTCAAAGCCTTGCGATTTCTTATTAGAATGCGGCGTTGAACCTGGTTACCCTCTTCGTTTTGGCTTGCCCCCACGTGTGTTATGCGGACAGCCAACTTCGGTTGCGTGCCATATTCAACTCAACTCTTGTCTTGCTAAATTTTGCTTGCGCCAGATAGAGAAGTTGCGCTTATGCGTTGATCCTGGCGACTTACTTTTATTTTGGCTTGCCCCCACGTGTGTCATGCGGCTGTCTCTTATACACATCTAGATGTGTATAAGAGACAGCCCCACGTGTGTCATGCGGACATCCAACCACGGGTAAGTGTCTTTCCCAACTTAAAACTCTTATCAACATGGGTTTCCCCATTGCGTTGACAGTGGAGTTGTTATTCCCATTTTTTTTTTTTAGAAAATGATCGCAATGTAGTGAACGCAATTCTCCGGGATCGCTGCCACCCCCAAACTTAGAGGTTGGCAACGCTCACCTTACTTTTAATAGCTTCTTCAAATTTTGACAGTTTAAGTTTTATTTTGTGCAAACCTTTTCTTAAACATTTAGCAGATGTAATGAATTATACGTACCATCATAAATGCATCGCAAAGGACGGCCATTCGGACAAAGAGAATTTCAAAAGTATAATGCATAAAAGATAACAAGAAAAGGACCTTGAGTAGGATAACACTTGCGATCATGCTTTAGAATTCATGTGGTCGAAGCCATGCGTTGAATGATGGGGAGGATTGTTGTAACTGCGCACCGAAGAGAATTATTGTCACATCTACAAGGAGCAAATGCACCACAACCAAGAAAGCAGTTGCATATCCCAAATAACAATAAAAATAAACTAAACTAAGAAAGCAAGGTAAAGATAGAGTAGAAGACGTCCCTGGAGAAATTGGAGTGATGTCACCGCAAGGAGTCTCCCATGCAGAAGATTTCTCTCAACTGCTTAGGTCAAGGGGCTCGCCCCAGCCATTGGAACTTCTGGCAATTGTTGAGCGCATGTTGGCCACCATGTGCTTAGAACTACCTTCAGCTCATACGATTGATGACCCTTCTATCTTGGGGTCAATAATAGTTTTTGGTATATCGCCTACACGTCAATATTGTTTGCAACTTGGTCGCACAAGCTACAATACTCCCAAGGTAAAAAGGTTGCTTGGGAAAACATAAAACTCAACAAACTATTAGCTGCCAAGTCCCCGGCAATGGCGCCAAAAACTTGATGACGAAAATTAATGAACGCATATTTATACGATGCATGTCTTAAGTTATGCGTTTGCTCTCATGCGTCGGTGGTCATGCGTTGGAATGAAAAATATGCGTTGATTTCATATGCAATGACCATGCGTTCCTGCCACAAGTTTTCTTGCGCTCTCGCCAAGTATAACGAGAATGCAAATTTCTCGGATGATCCGAGGTCGAACTCAAGGACTTGTAGCTAAATGGTATGTGGTGATGTGTATGCGGCAAATAAATAAAAGAATGATGAGGGTGATAAGCTATGCACTACTTCTACTCCTAACTAATAGATTAAGCGGGAGAAGTATGAATGAGAGGTAGAGACACGACAACTGTTAACACGTAGTAAATGCACGGAGAAATAGATGAAAAGGTGAAGATGTCTTCACTACAACACTAAGCTAGACCGCAAGGGCAACCCCAGCCAATGCAAACTTATGCGATCATGCTATACACACTCGACGTAGATGCACGCGATGTGTAATAATAAACGAAACTTATTCCTAAGTGTCCATTCTTGCTTATGCGATCCAATCTGCTCTCCCGAGATTTAGATTTGGTTTTTAGACTACTCTCCCAAGTATGCCTAAATGATGAATGATGCGCTCATAAGACAAGGTAATCGCATAAACCTGGCTGACGTAAGATTATTCCTATCCCAAGTGAACACTTGCTTACATTGCTTAATGCAACCAACCACTTACACTCCCAGGTAGTTAGTTGTTGCTGATTCTATTCATAGACAAACATTGCGTCCGCTTCTAGACAAGCGTTGTTACAGCTTCGCACTAAACAAATAAGGTTTTCTCACAACACTCACGCAACGCACACCTCCCGATGGTTTGCTACATGCTTCATATTCCTATATCGCATGATTAAGTATGTGATACTCTAGCAATCTTACTCAATGAGGCAATGAAAGTAAATGATACGAAGTAAATGAAGATGGAGATGGAGTCGAAGGAAAATATAGAAATGTATTGATCACAAAATGTATTAATTCCTTAAGCCAAAATGTAATACAATACAAGAAAAGAAGAGAAATGGAGAGCCAGCTGGAAGCAATGTCTTGCTTCCAGCAGATGTGTGTCAAGGCTGCCGATGGTGCCATGGGTGGGTGGTGGAGCAGACTCTCTCGAGCTCTAACTCCGGCGAAGGCTCCGGTCGTCACTCGGAATGATTGAAGGGGATGAGAACTCTCAAGCTATCTTCTCACACTTTGGTCTGGATCACAAGGATCCACCCTAAGGCAAGGAGCCTCAGACGAAAAACCTTGGATGATTTGAAATTCTGCTAAACGGCTTCTATTTATAGAGCTTGATTGCCGATAACATTTATGGATCTGCTCTGAATCCGACACTCGCAGCGCGATGGTCCTTTTCTGAATCTTTGCTGCTAACGGCGTGGCAGGTAAAATGTCAACATCATCTTTTGATACGCCCGAGGTATGCGTTCATGTTTGCATTCCACCAACCTTGTGGTCATCCCTCTATTATGTTTATTATTATGTAGCCGCAATCTTTCTACGATGACCGCATTCGCTTGACGGCCACAACTTCTATGCGATGGATGTATGTAGTTGATGGACGCATGCGGTAGATGGCGTAACATCCATGTGTCGAGCATATGCGATCGCGCATGCGATCATCTCCTTGATAACCTGGATCCCGCTATGCGATCGATTTCTGCGATTGCTACAAAAAATAAACAATTGAACGCATAATAGTGGGTTAGCTGAGATTCTTAATGTCGATCGATGCAAACTCGTTTTTTTATGAATTCTAACATATTCGCCACATATTTTATTTAGCAGCCCTCATAATTCTAAATAAAAGACCTATAATGACGTGCATTTCTGCCCGTCATCACATGCGAGCGGGGATATTTTATACAAAGGAGTTTGTATAAGACCAGACCACGAAATGTTTAGTCTCATTATATAAAATCGTTCATAATAGAGACTTACATTTCACCAAGATGACCACAGGTAACATGACCTGAATCATGAGTGAGTTGTGAACTCCTGCCTATGAGGGTGGTCCTTTGATTTGTATGGGTGAGAGTGGCCAGATTTCCGACTCAACAAGTCTACCATTTTGGGGATTCGTCTGATTGGGGAGCCGGGAACATAGCTACACAATATGAAGTTCACTCCTTCCCCGAAGCAGTAGTAAGTAAATAAATTGCTCCCTTAAGGGCTGATTTTGGGTCTTAAAAAATGTGGCGCCACACCCTCTTCTGACTCGAGAGAGGTTTGTCATAGTAAGACTATGATCTATTGCTCATTAGAGGGATTAGTGGTACTTAAGGAGTTAGATGTAATTATAGGGGCAAAATGGTAATTTGGCCTGGCTGTACTTATGAGCAATTTGTGAAGGTTCATCGTACTGTTCATTGGTTATATCCAATGGACACAGAAATATATCTTGTGTAAAGAGTACAGCTGTCGGTCTTTAGTGGAGTGTCCGACAGTTAACGGATGGTGTATAATGTAATTAAAGAGTTATTAATTATACCGTAGCAGCTTTAAGCTATAGGTCCATGAGGCCCCCTTGGTAGCTCAAAAGGATTTAATTGAGAATCAGTTTTTGGACTAATTTGGATTGTTCAAATTAATGGAAGGATTTAATTACATATGATATAATTAAATTGTTTCAATTATATGTGATATAATTGTCATAATGTATTTGATAGATTATAGCTTAATGGGAGAAAATAAATATTTGAATGAGATTCAAATATATTTTCTAGGAATGTGATTCATAATTGTTAAATTTAATATAAATATGATTTATATTAAATGTCATATAAAAGAGAAAAGTAACTATAGTTATATTGTATGTGATACAATATTAAAACTATAGGTTATATGTTATATTTGATATGACATATAATTTAATATAAATATAATATGATAAGTTAGTTATCATATTTATTTATATTATATTATTATTATTATTTGAATAATATGGAAGGGAGTTACAACTCCCTTCCCCATCTTTTCTCTCCACTTACTTTAGTGAGATGGTTATCTTTTCTGGCTAGAGGAATAAAAGAAAAATAGTTTTTCTTCTTCCTCTATGTTTTGCCAGTGTGTTGAACGATTGAGAGAAATTTTACAGAAGTGGTCTATGAGTTTGCCTTGTGTGAAATCTTTCTCAATCTTCTGCTTCCTCCACATTAATCTTCCCCTCTAAAACCAAAATAGTCAGAGCCCACCACTCCTTGGTTCTTGCACAAAGAATATCAAGGTAGCATTGTGGTAGTATTTGGGTTTTGGTTTGAGATTATTTCTTGAAGGTCTTCAAGTAGTTTGTGATCAGTTCGAGGGAAAGTCGTGAAGAAAAGGTTCTTCAAAGGTAATATTTCTTAAACTCTTTTCTTATAAAAGCATGTTGTAATTTAATTATAAATGCATATCTTCTTGTATGTTTATATATTCGATAATTTATGGAATTTGGTCGATCCGTTTCCACTCAAGGTTCTCCTCAGTCGAGTTCCTTCACCGTGATAAAGCCATATAGGGACAATAGAAATCTCTTCCACGCAGTTCATGTTTTGTTTTCATTTACTTATTTAGATATTTTATTTTCGTTTTATTTGAGTTTGTTGACAGATAATCGATTTTATTGTTTTGTTTTGGAATATTGTTTTTGGTTCAAACGTTTTTTTTTCTGAGATCCCAACTAAATGTGTTGGTCATTAGATTTGTTATTGAATTTACATTTCAGTTTAAAATGGTCATCCATGTTTTCACTGTATTTACATTATGTCGGTCAAAATGTTTTGAATGAAAATGAGTATTTCGACCTAACAGCCCATGTTAGAGTACTTGAAAGGTCGAGTCGTTACAGTTGGTACAGAGCCTAAGTTTTAGGTTCTATAGGCTGATTTACGATGTAAGTTTTGGTTTTGTGTCCCATATGGCTAACTACAGATCCCTCGTCCTCGCTAGGTATGTTTCTAGTTAAAGTGTTCTAGAACTTGTATATGCATGACATTACCTATTTTCTCTGAGGTTGGTAATAAATTATTTACTTTTACTGAAAAGTTAATTGAGGATTGACTGTGAATGATAGGAAATACCACCACGTCGAAGTACATGTAGGAGTGGTCGAGAATAGGGTTAGCAACGGGGCCGGGCTGGGGCAAGGGAGGGTCCCCTGTCCCCGACCCCGTGGGGGAAATTCCCCCCATCCTCGCCATTTGAAGGCGGGGACGGGGGTGGGGATTCCCTTACTAATTCCCCGTGGGGAATCCCTTATTAGATCCCCGCAGGTATTTCCCATTTTTTCTTTTAATTTTTTAAAGTTTGAGCTTGACATTTTGGGCTTTAAATTTAGAATTTATATATTCAATATTGGGCTTACATCATAAGTCTATAGTATATATTATAAACATACATATAAATAAGTTATTTTATATATTATAATATATATTTATAAAATATTAAAAATATAACTAATAAAATCGGGGTTGGGGTCAGGGTCGAGGTAGGGATACTATCCCGTCCTCCCAAGTTTTTTTCGATTTGACCCATCCCCGATCAAACCAGGGATTCCCCGCCCTGATCGGGGTGGGGCCCGTGGGGCCCTGACCCGCAGGGAATTTTACTAACCCTAGTCGGAGGAAAAAGGACGGGTGGTAAGAGAGGTGGACATAACCCATCCGTCGAACACATTGCAAATAATGAGGAATAAATATCGATACACCCACCTTTTAATGCACCCGTTACCCCGACGAAACTTGCTGTAATGTCGGTTCAGCTAGAGGAAAGATTTAAGAAGATAGTGGAGGAGGTGTTAGCTCGACGAGAACTGCCTCAGGAGGTTCCTACTCCTCAAGACACTACTCCATGGCAGAATTTGTAGGATCTGTTCGTTGAAGCTAAGCATCTGACAGATTTTCAAAAGTATAATTCCCGCACGTTTAATGGGTCATTAAAGGATCCTACCAAGACAGAGTTGTGGTTGTTTTCCATAGAGACGATCTTTCGATATATGAAGTGCCCAGACGACCAGAAGGTAAAGTGTGCAGTTTTTTTGCTTACAGATAATGTTGCCATCTGGTGGCAGTCCGTTGAAAGGATGATTGGTGCTAAAGCTGGAGCAATAACTTCAGAGCATTTCAAAGAATGATTTTATCTAAAGTATTTCTCTATCAATCTGAGGAACGCTAAAAATCAAGAGTTCTTAGATCTGAAGTAGGTTTGGATGTCGGTCGAAGAGTATGATCAAGAGTTTGACAGATTGGCTCATTTTGCTCTGGAATTGGTTGCCATGGAGGTGAAGAGAGTTGAAAAGTTTGTCCAGAGCCTAAAAAGTGAGATATGTGGTCTTGTACAGCCTTCAAGCTGACTACTCATGTGGAGGCACTCCGTTTGGCGGTAAAGATGGACTCTCTAAAGGAGGGGGAATGCCCAAGACCTCAAGGGTCAGGACCCTTATAGGACAAAAGAGAAAAGAAGAGCAGAAGGCTCCTGAGGCCCCACAAAAAGGCTCAGGAACGTTTAGACCATTACGACAGTATTAGCAACGAAATCCTGAGACAGGAGAAGCTTGGAAAGATAATCCTGTATGTAGATCATGTGGGAAGTCCATGTGGGGAGTTGTCTAGTCGGCACGAGAGTATGTTTTGAGTGCAAGTAGGAGGGATATAAGGCAGACAGATGCCCTAGCGTTTCTGTTGGAGGTGGTCAGAATCAGCCACAGAATGCCCAACACAATACAAATAGACAACAACAACAACACGGACAAGTTTATACCATCAATCGTCGTGAGGCCGGGCAGTTTGGAATAGTAGTGACATGTACACTCTCAATCTTTGGACATTATACCTTGCTATTATTTGACTCTGGATCATCCCCTTCTTTCATATCATCATCGTTTGTAAAGCATGCCATGTTAGCTCTAGAGCCTTTGAATTATGTCTTATCAGTTTCTACTAAGTCTGGAGAAATGCGAACGAGAGTATTCTATACAAAGAGTTTGTATAAGATCGGACCGCCAAATGAATAGCTCTATATAACACCGTTGCTAGAAGAGACTTACATTTCACTTGGATGACCATAGGTGACTCAACCTTAATTTGGAGTGCATTGTGAACTCCTATCTATGAGGACAATCCTTTGATTTGTATGGGTGAGAGTGGCCTTGTTAGCCGACTCAACAAGCCTACCATTTTGGGGACTTGTCCGAGTAGATAGTTGGGAATAAAACTACATAAGATGAAATTCACTCATTCCCTAACCTTAGGAAAAATAGATAAATTGCTCCCTTAATAGCTAATTCTAGGTCTTGAACATTGAGGTCTCAACCTTTTACTGGCCCCAGAGGTGTTAGTTTATAGTTGGACTATAAACTATTCGTTCATTAGAGGGATCAATGGTATTTAATTTTGATCCAGCTATAGTTATGAGTAATTTGTGAAGGGTCGAATCACTTTTGATTGGTTATATCCGTAGACACAAAAATAAATCTATAGTGCAAAGAGTGCAATTATCAGTCTTTAGTAGAGTGACTGGTAGTTAATGAAAATTGATTAATTTAATTATAGAGTTTATTAATTTTATATCATTGGAACTTCTAATCTGTAGGTCTATAAGGTCCCTTTGTTAACTCACTAAAGGATATATAAGAGGAATTGTTTGAATTATTCAAATCAATTGCATATTAATGAGATTAATATAATATGGTGAATTATAGATGTGATCTATAATTAAGAGAGAAAAATATTTGAATAAGATTCAAATATTAAAGAGATGTATAAATATAAATATGTGATAATTATATGTTGATTAATTCTATATTAAATATGATTTAATATAGTCGTTTAATTGATTAATTAATGGTTAATTAATTAATTAATTAATTTTTTAGAAGTAGAGATAAATAAACATGTGATGTTTATTTATTTATTTATTTATTATATATATTAAATTGGATTTAATATATATGTTTATTTAATTATTGGACTAATTAATTAAATAAAAGTTATTTAATTAAATTAGAACCAGAGTAAGAATAGGCAAGACTAGTAGAAGGGGGTCACCCTCTTCTCTATAAATAGGTCTCCGTGGCCCATGTTTATGACATAGTTGAATTGGGAATTTTGATTCCTAGTCTCCCACTACTTCTCTCAAAATTTCTCTTTTTTTCTCTACTACTTTTTCTTCCTCTTCCAAGCCTTAGAGACCACATATCCAATTCTTTGGATCCTAGAGAATAATAAGGTTTCACTTACAGTGGTGTCCCTTGATCATTGAAGAGACATTATGGAGAAGACGCGGAGGGAATCGGGAAGAATTTAGGAATCTATAAAGGTAAGTTTTAGCTCTTATCCATTTTTTCTCTTAAATGCATGCTAATCTTGATTATTTATCCATTATGTTATTATTTTTGTACTGTATTTTGTTTTTGTAAAATCGAAAACAAAATTTCAAGGCGAAACATGCTTCTGCTTGGGATTCAATCCTTTCACAGCCAACTTTGAGACAGAGGATTATTGATGCTCAATGGGGTGATCCGTACCTTATTGAGAGATTTTGTCAGGTGGAGCTAGGGCGGGATAATGAGTTCTCGGTATCCCAAGATCATGGTCTCTTGTACGAGGGACGCTTATATTTACATGCAGACAATGACATTAAGAATGGACTATTGATAGAGGCCCATAGCTCGCCATTTTCGATACATCCTAACAACATTAAGATGTATCAAAACCCGAAACGATGCTACTGGTGGAATTATATAAAAAGGGAAATTGTTGAGTTTATTAGTAAGTGTTTGGTGTGCCAACAGGTTAAGGCCCCAAGACAGAAGCCAGCGGGCTTGTTGTAGCCCTTAAGTGTACTAGAGTAGAAGTGGGAGGATGTGTCCATGGATTTTATCGTGGGCTTGCCAAAGACAGCTAAAGGCTATACAGTGATATAGGTTATAGTGGAAATACTCACTAAGTTGACACATTTTGTTCCAGGTAAGTCTACGTATTCCGTAAATAGGTGGGTGTAGTTGTATATGAAAGAGGTGGTGAGATTGCATGTGGTGTCTGTGTCCATCGTGTCTGATAGGGACCCTCGTTTTACATCCAACTTTTGGAAGAGTTTTCGGACAACATTGGGTACTCTTGGATTTCATTACATCTTTACACCAACAAATTGATGGTCAAACTGATTGTTTGAATTAGACCTTGGAGGATATGTTACATGCATGCACACTGAAATTTTCAGGGACTTGGGATTCTCACTTGCACTTAATGGAGTTTGCTTATAATAACGACTACCAGGCTACCATTGACATGGTGCCATTTAAGGCCTTGTATGGGAGGAGTTGCAGGTTTCCTATTTGTTGGGGCGAGGTTGGTCAATTGAAATTGTTGGGTCCGGAGTTGGTGTAGACCACCAATGAGACGATACAGATTATTAGAGCCCGAATGTTGACAACTCAAAGTAGGCAGAAAAGTTACACTGATGTTAGGCCTAAAGATTTGGAGTTTGAAGTAAGTGATAAAGTATTTCTAAAAGTGGCACACATGGGGGAAGTTTTGACATTTGGCAGGAAAGGTAAGTTAAGCCCTCGGTTTATTGGGCCATTTGAGATCTTGGAACGGATCGATCCTGTAGCTTATCACCTGACTTTGCCATCGTCTCTTTTTGCAGTTCATGATGTTTTCAATGTTTCTATGTTGGGGATGTACATAGTGGATCCATCTCATGTTGTGGATTATGAGCATTTGCAATTGTATGAGAACCTGAGTTACGAAGAGAAGCCTATTCAAATCCTAGCCAAGAAAGTGAAAGTTTTGCACAATAAAAAGATAGTATTGGTAAATGTTTTTTGGCGGAATCATTAGTGTGAAGAAACAACGAAGGAATAAGAGGACGAGATGAAATCGCATTATCCCAAACTTTTTTCAGGATTAAAACTTTGGAAGACTACAGGAAAAGAAAAGTGTGAAAGTAAAGAAATAATTGGAAAATTATAATAATGGTATAACTGTTGGAAGAAGGGGTCCGTAGGTGAGGGTAAAGGGAATGACCACGCGCAAGGAGAGGCGTGAGAAACAGTCGGTTGGGTCATCCACCCACTTTGTTCTTACAGATTCACTTCTCTTTGCACTTCCACCACTGAAAAAGAAAAAGGCTAAAATGTTAGCAGGAATCTGTTGAACGTGGCGGAACCAAAGCGAGAGTTAACTCCAAATCCTTTAATCGCGAGAGTCTTTCAAATCTTCGTCGTCCGTTTTTCCTCTCCAAAAATCGTCAGCAACAATGGAGGGACGGATGTTTTGGTTGGTTTCGTTACTCTTTTCTCTCTCTTTTTAGTTTTTTTGTGTGGAGAGGAGAAGACAACGCCCTTTTCTCTCTCTCTTTCTTTCTTTCTCTATCTCTCTCTCTCTTTCTAAAAAACCCACTTACACAAATCTTCATTCAATCTCGTATACATAAACTTCTCCTTTCTCTTTCTCTGCTTTTCCCCCTTTTGTGTTTTTGGTTCTGGGAAAGGTATTTGGATGGTGGGTTTTTGATTTGATCCAAATTGCTGCTCTGCAACTGCTGGGTTGTGGTGGAAATGGGGATTTGGGTGGTGGGTTGTGATGGGATGAGTTCTTCGCCGGCGATGGCGCGGTGATTTCAGGACGATGTTCCTCTGCGATGGAGTACGATTCTGGAATTCCGATGTCTGTGACGGAGGGGCACTCCTCTGCCCTCACACCATCTTTGCGCGAAGGTTCTCTTGCTAATTTCGGTATCGTTTATTTGTTTCTTCTTCCCTTTTCCCTTTCGCAGATTCCAATTTCTTTTTAATAATTTTGTTGTTTGTTCATGTGGGTTTTTGTGGTGTGTATTCGAGTGATCGATTTCCATATGCAAATGCTCTCTCTGATTGTCTTTTACGTAAATTCTATGATTTGCCCATAGCTTGTATCGAATTTCCATTTCGATCCGTGGTGTATGGTTTTGTTTTGCTAGTTTTTTGTTTGGTTTTCTTAGTTTCTAATGATACTCAGGAAGAGATTGAATTAAATTTCTGGAAAAAATTCCGGTTCATATGTTTGTCGCCCCCCTCTTCCACCTTGCAATCTCCACTGAAGGCTCGATAGTTGCTCTCATGATGGCTTATTCCATATAAAAAGTTATTTCGTAAGTTTTTAGCCATTCACCTTTTGCAATGCTTACGAAATTTATGTGGAATATAACGTGGCGGATCCATCTTATACCCCGTTGTTTTTCCGTTTCTGGTTTTTGTGGCGAAATTTTTGGGTTCTAGAGTTTGATAGTCGAGATTGAAGTTGTTATGAGTATCATTTTATGATGAATGTAACTGAAAAAAAAGAACAAATAAGTACTATAGCATTGCCCATGCCTGTTGAGGTCAAAGGTTTCAACTGGCAAAAAAAAATTTCTCGTCAAATTCTAGACCTCACCATCCTTCTGCTCATGGTGTTTAACAATCAGTATTGGAAATGAACGGAGAAGTGGTGGAACGTGCGGAACCACATATTGGATTACTCAACTACTGCACGAATTTGCTGACGCTGAGTTGGCTTGCACATTTGCTTGGGGGTGGAAATAATAAACGTTTTATTGGAGAGAGAAAAAAAATGTATAAAACAAGAAAATGGTACATCTTTCTAGACAATAATTCTTAAAAGTGATAGTTAGTTCATATATCTGCAACCCCAATGTATATTGTATGTGATGAGATGGGAAAGGTTCAGATCATTTATTTGTTCATTGCGCCCTTTGGTTTATTTCGTTGAATGTAGATTTTTTCATTTATCTGACATGGCTCTAGTCCCCGACTGTGGAGAGGTAGGTTTCTGTGGCAGGGCCACCGCCTAATTGAAGAATTTTGAGAACAAATGCTTACTCCGATAGTAAATGTGGAGTTCAATTCTCTTAAAGGGGAGGGGGCTTGAGGTTTGCCCATTTGGTGCTAAAGCCATTGCAGCCTCTTTATAGTTTCACTCTGAATAAAAGATGCATGCATGTCTTGTTACAGAAAGAAAAATATAAAAAAAGAAAAAAATATACAAGATAAAGAAATAAAATAAAATAGAAACCACTTGGAAGCTATGAAACTTATAATCTCTACCTATTCATAAACGTCTCTGTTCTCTTCTTATAATAGTTTATTTCAAGCTATGGCTTCCAAGATTTTTATATATATAGAAACAGTTAATTTCATTGTAAAAAAAATGAAAGAATACTAGGGCATACAAAAAACCAAGTCTGTAAATACCCTTCTAAGGGGAACCAACTAAGTAAGATATTGCTTAAAGAATAATTACAAAAAGTCTTTGAAATTGAAGTCCAAAGAGAAACATGAAAATTTAACAAGGACCAAGTGTCACTTGGGTCCCTTCCCACACTTCTCTCTGTTATTTGTCTCACCCCAAAGGTCCCATAATAGAGCAAACACCCGGTAACCATAAGAAATATGACCCTTCTCTCTAAAAGGATAGATGGAGGGGGAACTCCCCGATCACATTGCCAACTTCCCTTTGGTGAGCCAATGTTAAACCAAACTCTTAGATGAAGTGATTCCACACCTACCTCACAAACTCGCAACTCCAGAGTTGAGACACCATATGATAGCATAGTGCATACACTAACTTATATTAAGAAGTAGGACCACTGGATGGAATTTAAGAATAGATTAGATGATTGTTCTTTTTTCCAAGTGAGAATAAGATGAGAAAGAACAAGTGATGGCAATATCCACAATTATGAAACTTGAGAATTTATCATCTGTTGCCTCTCTCGTAGTGAACTTTCTCTTAATGACTGTAGCTCTTAGAACACAGCTTGGTTGATACCTAACACTATGATTCCAAATGTATTTCCTACCTCTGTTATTTCTGGAATTGTACCATAATTGAACCACCTCAAAGGTTTGTTGGATGTCTAGCCTATGCTCATGGACAAGACATTACTTATTGAGATACCACATGGGTTCGTTACTGAATTACGTCAATACTGATCGTCTCATCCATGAGCCTGAATAAATGCCTTACCTTTCAACTTCTACAAAGTTGAGTTCTGAAGTGACATAGCAGCCCATCAAGCTATATCAATCTGCTAACTGCTGAGCAACACTTGTTTGGAAACGTTTCCAAGCATTAATATCTAGTTCTTGAGAATACAGAAGTGTCCACAAACTTGTGTTCATTGTCCATGTTGAGGTCCTAATAGACAGACAGACAGGTTTTTCTACTTCCAAAAAAGATGATCAGTGACACCCTAGGCCCTTTTTCTTCTTGCCCACCATAGACCCTATGGATGGTGAAAACTGGCAGCTGCCTGTGAGAGTACAGACATTTTTTCGGAAATATTAGTAGGATAGTAGTAAGGGCATAGTGATAATTTGTTCGTGTTGTCTTGGTTATAAATAAGGGGAGTTGGACACCTTAGAGGGGAGATCATTTTGGTAAGTCAGTCCCCAGTGGATTGTTTGTTGGAGAGACAGTCCTCTCGATAGACTATTCATATTGTAATTTCTTTATTGATATTGTAAAATAGTTATCTTTATTGCTTTCTTATATTTTCTGTGTTTGATTACCTAACACTATGTTGAAACATGTGTTAACATTCTTTTGTGCACTCTTCTCTCTAATCATGATCAAAATGGAATGTGTTCTGACCAAAGAAGTCAATGAGCTGGGGGAAGTGGGCAAAAGAGAGTTTTAAATTCAAAATTTTTAGGCATTAAAAGAAAGGGTTTTGATATATTAGTCTGTTTTACTCTGTATTATTGCCTCACAAGGATGCTTTTGTACTCATGTATTATTCTGTTCTAGGACTTTGATGTCTCATGCACTTTTCCGTCCAGGGGCTTGTATCTATTTATCATTTTCAATTCCATTTGGAAATGTGAATTTTCTCCATTCCTTCCCCGAACCATATCCATCCACATTTTAGTTTTTGTATGTAAGTGAGCTTCATGTATTTAGAATACTAGAATGGTATAGCTCTGAAGTTTTAAAGGTTGATTTTTCTTTGCTATTTTAGGTTCTTTATATTTCATCTCTCTTCGGTTTTCTTATCTATTTTTCTTCTTTATAATGGGAGATTTACTTATCTAATATCTTACCAGATGCACTGTGGCAAATGAACTTGGGATCAGGTGAAATAATGGGATCTGGATCTTATCCTGTGCGACCTGGAGAGCCAGACTGTTCTTATTACATCAGAACTGGCCTATGTAGATTTGGAGCTACGTGTAGATTTAATCATCCACCTAATAGAGAGCTGGTAATAAGCAGAAATTTGGTCTTTTCAGGTTTTTATTTTATTGATTTTTTTTTCAAGGTAGAGTAGATGCTAAACAGTATTTGGTTAATTCATATTCAAAATTCAAATATACAATCAGATTAAATATTTTTCAATTCCTTTTGCTCCTTGGAAACAATTCCTTCTATTTGACTTGGAGCATGTACCGTGGGATAACTATTTTCTCTTCTAGTTGTTAATGAGCAGCAGGTTAGGCACTAGGTAATATTATGCCGGCACAATCAATTAATCTCTCTGCACAAAATTTTCGTGTTTGTGATTGTGGAGGCAAGCTTGTGTGGTACATAGTTGTGAAGATACTATGTTCAGGTTCTTATAGAATTGTATTGTCATATGATGTTCTAAGCATGTTAACTGAACTGCTTCAGAGCTCCCCCTGAAGTTAATTATACTTAGCGGATAGAGCTATGAGAAGGAAATTGAAAATGGTGAAATTTCGTTGTAACCTTAATTGATAAACCTAATTGTCTCTCCTTTCATTCACTCACCTCACCCTGTACAAACCTGAAAGCTAAATATGGGGAATCATTTTATTTGCAGAATAGTTTTGTCCTTGCACACACGGTCCTTTTTCTTTTTTTCTTTTACTTGATTATGTGCTGAACGAAGGACATCTGAAATTTCTCCCAGAAATAATGTGCTTGCTTCATTTAATCTCGAAAAGAACAGATTACTTTTTCATGTTAATTCCAATTATTATCTGAAGATAACATGGAGTCATCTATAGTAGTTTAGAGTCTCATACATGGAAGTTTTACAAGTGTCTTCCGTGATTTAGTACACTTTACTTTCAGGCTATTGCCACTGCAAGAATGAAGGGGGAGTTCCCGGAAAGAATTGGACAACCAGAATGTCAGGCATGTTCTTATTTCATTATCTTTACTTATGTAAAATTAACATATTATATCATGCCTCATAGAGTTTCTCTTGACATTTTATTCATTACTAATCTCTATGTCAATTCTGATTGTATCGATTACTGATGTCTTCTGTGACATTATATTCTTATTGTACTTGAGATTTTTGACTGGTTTGGGGATTCAGGTCGTTTGTTTGAATTTGTGATATGATAAGTTTCTGTAATCCACCCCCAACCCCCCAAAGTTTTGGGAACTTCTTCTGCGGCCTTTTTTATACTATATCAATTAAAAGTTTTGTTAGAAGAAAAAACGGAAATTTAAACCTGCATATCATCATTAAGCTCCTAGCTCCACCCATAAGAAAACTGTAACATGTACAAGTTAATGTGAATATACTTTGACAGGAGGAAAGAAGGGAAAATTTGGGTGACCTTGTTTTCTGCTAGATGGTTTCTTGTAATTTTATGGTGTGTAGAGTTTGTAAGAACCTGAAAGCTCGTAGGCACTAAATTTTGTTTCACTTTGCTTTTCTTTCTTCTTTTTCGTCTTCTTCTTCTTCTTCTCTATTTATTTTATTATTATTATTATTATTTTTTTAATGTATTATCGTGGAAACAAAGTTAAGGTTTCTTTGTAGAATAATTTTATTTTAACGAGAGAGGGGGAAAATATTTTTCATTCAGGAAATGAGGGAAATTAAAGATAAGGCATCCTTGTACCCTTAAATTCAAAGAAAACTACAAAAGGACTTATATTTATTTTTAGCTAAGGAGATAAATTACCAAAATTCTTATCTAAGGGGGGTATATAAGACAAAGAGTATCCTTCCAGCTTTCATCCCCTTGAAAAATCCTTCCACTTGTTTTTCCGTTTTCCTCCTTTTCAATTATGATAGAAAACAATTTCCATATAACTCCCCCACACCAAAGAAAGAAAAATATGTTACTCCACATAGACTTCACTTTGTTTTTTTGGAGGATCATTGCATAACATGGAAAGCCATATACTTGTTAAATCACCTTCAAAACTTCCTCCAAGACTCCAAGAGACAGCTGAGAGTCCTTATTCAAAGATTACTTGGTTTGAGAATATAATTAGTTCTTTAGCTTATTCCATATATCTGGTATAAATGAATTATGGGATGAGCTTATTTTCTTAATCAGATTCAGTGATGAAATTTGGTTTAGTTTATACAAAACCCATCTTATATGTATCAGGAATATTATTTTTCATGGTATAGTTTTGGTTTAGAATAACGAGGTCTCTTGTTTATAATTATCCTTCAAATTTGATTTGCTTAGGTGTTATATTGTTATGCTGTCTTGATTGACTCTTGACAATTTAACTTTCAGATCAATTTAAAGCTTAGGATGTTTCCTTAATATTTTTACTATGATAATGACATTTTCATATGCATAATCCAGTACTACCTGAAGACAGGAACTTGCAAGTTTGGGGCTACGTGCAAGTTTCATCATCCTAGAGACAAGGCCGGGATTGCTGGAAGAGTGGCCTTAAATATTTTAGGCTATCCACTTCGCCCGGTTAGGATACTGCTCCCTTTTATTTATTGCACACTTTTTGCAATCCGTAAGTTTCTGTATATTCTTGACTCTCATGTTTATGTATAGACGAGAAGCACTTATGTTGATGAAAAGGTAAAAGGAAAGGGAACACTAGAAGGCCACCTCCGTTGTTCTAAGCTTAAGAGAATTTAACAACCTCAATCAGTCATAAATAATGATAAAAAAAGTGAAAATCAAAGAACTCGTTGGTGAAAATTTATATGCCTTTACCACGAATGAATGTAGGAAATTGGTACCTAAACACAGTTTATTGACGGGCTAATAGAAAATAACTATTGAGAGATAAGACTGGAGACCATCCCATTGTGCTGCTTAAGAGAATTTTTTTTAAAAAAAAAAAAAAAAAAAAAAAGAAAAAATAAGATTAGAGGATTCATAAATATATTTGGCACTCTCAAATATCCTATTACATTTTTCAATTTTTTTTAAAAAAAAAAAAAAAAAAATCTACCACAATCAGTCATGACTCGTAACTGTGATAAAAAGGGAAAGTCGGAGAACTCTTGGGGTATCATTGTTGTCTTTAACTACAAAGGAATGTAGGAAATTCGTACAAAAACGCGCTAAACAATGAAGAAGGCATTTGACATGCTAACTTGCTAAGCTCAGATCTTACTTTGTCAATTTACCTATTCTTTTATGCTAAAAATATTTATTTATCCATTACCTATCTCACTCTGTCTTGGTGCAAATGTACATCTTTCTTTAATGCTTTTAATCTCACATCTCTTTTGACCGATTGGATAAGTCTCTTTAGCCCTCCTTTTGTAAATTTCATACATCAATAAAATTTGTTTCTTATCCCAAAAAAACTCTCAATTATGCAGAGTGAAACAGAATGTGCTTATTATTTAAGAACTGGACAGTGCAAGTTTGGAAATACGTGTAAATTCCACCATCCTCAACCAACTAATATGATGGTCTCACTGCGTGGCTCTCCTATTTATCCAACCGTACAATCACCAACTCCTGGTCAGCAATCGTATCCAGGAGGAAGTACAAATTGGTCAAGGCCTTCATTTATTCCCAGTCCACGATGGCAAGGTCCTTCCAGTTATGCATCTTTAATATTACCTCAGGGAGTTCTTTCTGTTCCAGGTTGGAATGCATTTAATGTAAGTCCTATTCCTTACCCATGTTTGACATAAATATGGTATATGTTATTCATGTTTGTTTACTTTATTCTTATTCAAGGTGTGAGTGTTGTGGAAAACGAGTCAATGCAAATGTTTGTTTTATTAAAGAAAATTGTTCTTTTAACTTTTCCCCACTCAAATTGGGGTGCTTGTGTTCCAAGTTAACATTCATATTTTGAATTGTTTATATGATTAATTTTCTTCCCAGACATCTTCTTCTGTGTTAAAGTTGCATTGGAGTTGAAATACCTGAAGTCGTTCTCCTGTGTTAAAGTTGCATTATTTCATGGGCAACTTGTGAGCGTATTGATGCAGGATGGGTTGAATAGTGAGCAAGTATTTCTTTCAGAAACCCAAAGAATGGGGGGAAAAGGTGGAAAGAGAGAGAAGTAAATAGATAGAGGCAAGAAATATTAGCGTTTCCAATGCAAATTAATTTTCTATTGTCCAAAGTAAAATAACGCTAAAAGTTGCATCCCAGTTATAAAGGTCAATCGAGATAAAGATAAGTAAAGCAAATATTATATCGTGTTAGTAGAAGTCTACTATTATTTTTTCTTTATGATAAGAATTTGACTTGAAAAAAAATGAAAGAATACACAAGCATATAAAAACGAGCCAAACAGCAAGAAGAGACTCCAGTCAAGAGAAATACACCATGCTAATAGTTACAAAAAAGCTTATAAATAGAGGCCTAAATAGAAACAAAGAATCTAACAAGGGATCAATCATGGGCATAAGAGTTCTCATGCCCTCTGAAGATTATGTTGTTTCTCTCTACCCAAAGTCCCCACAAAATAGCACACTCCAACCTGCTGCCAAAACTGTCCTTTATCACGAATAGCTGGAGGGAGGAACAACTCCTTGCAACTCCACTTGAAACTGAACTACCGAAAGAAGTTGCTCCAAAATGCATGACCAAAATCACAACTCCACATAGATATGATTCAGGTCTGCAACTCTTGCATCAAATACAACAAAGTGGCCCAACACTAAAGGCCTTCTAGTCAAAACTTGATCGAAGGTGTTAATTCTTCCATGCAACCCCTGCCATGTGAAGAGATCTTAACCTTGTTGGAAAATTTCACCTTCCAAACTGAGGAGAAACTAGAAACCTCCGTGGAGGAAGGGTTGGTCAAGCACTGGTGGAAAAGAACAGCAAAAAACACCTTTGGAAGAACAAATTCCAAGTGTGGGGATCTCTCCTCTTAGGCCTAAAAGGAAAAAAGGAGAGGGAGGATAGAAGGGCCACCAGCCAAGCATCTGACGTTTCCTTATCAATCAATGAAGATTGGAAACCTAGAAAGGAGATGGTGGCAAATCTGTCTGATCAAGGATTGATGCTCTCAAGTGGTTTCGAAGGAGGATAATCAATATAAATGAGGGTATAAGGAGACGAGGCGTCTATCCCCCAACCACTTGTCCTCCCAGAAATAGATATCCTACTTGTCCTCAATGTCATTATGAATAAACTGGGAAAGTAGAGGAAGACTCGACATAATTGCTTTACACAGGTTTCTATAAGCTTCTCTCAAGTCCTCATTGATCCACTCAAAGGGATGTGGCCCATACTTGCTTACATTAACCTTGTACCATAAGGTATCAGCTTTATGATAGAATCACTAGAGCCATTTAGCCAACAATGTTGTGTTTCTCGTCCTTTCCCCAGTCGAGGGGCATAGAGACCACCTCCCAACACACCAGGTCCAAACCCTTTCCCCTCTTCCACCCCTTTTCATTAGAAAGATTCTATAAGTTTCTCCATCTCCTTTCCAATCAAACTCGGAACTCTAAAAAGAGACATAAAGTAAATAGGAGTACCACTCAAGACTGATTGAATAGGTCTTCTCCCTAGGATAGGGTCCCAAAGGGAATGATGTCTAGGGGATTGGCCTAGGAGGACACCCAAGTAGGATGAAGGGAAGACTGCTAGCTCACAGTTACAACCTAGAAAGTTAGCGCACCTTCGGAGCTTGAAAGAGTAGCAATTAATGCTCAAAATTTGCATTTTCCTTCATCAATCCTAAGGCCAGAGATCATCTCATAATAGGCTAACATACGATTTAGATTGAGAAAGGATTCCTTTTTATTCATAGTAGAAGATGGTAGTGTCATTAGCGAAATTGGAGGTTAGAGAGGTGTACCTTGTCCTTTCCGATTTGAAAATCCTCAAGAATATTATCTTTCACCACCCCTTTCGAGACCATTTACTCAAAATGTCTACCACCAAGAGAAAAAGAAAAGGAGAGAGGATTGCTTTGTCGAATACTTGTAGAGACACAAATCCTGCCCTTCGACTTCCATTGAGCAAAATGGAATTGTTCATATTCTTGAATCAAGTCCTCATCCAACATCTCCATTTAGGTCCAAAACCCTTATTTGCCATCACCTTGTGATAAAAATCTCATTCCACGTGACCATAGGCTTTCTCAAAGTCAATCTTGAAGATGAATCCTCAATGGCTTCATTCGCAATCAAGGCTTGGTCTAAGATCTGTTTGCCCACTAGAAGGTTCCCTTGAGTATTGAAGATCATCTATAGGAGGACCTTTTTAAGCATGTTCATCATGACCTTGGAGATAATCTTATACACATTGGTATGGTATAAAGTCTTTACCTTTGTGACCTTTTCCTTTGGGATTAAGAAAACGAAGGTTTCGTTTAGTGCATCATTGAAGATTCCTCTCGTAAAAGTCGCTTAAGATTTCCTAAATATCCTCCTTGATAACATCTCAGTTGTAGCGCCTCAGGCCTAGGATTCGGACCAGGATTTGGCACTTGATGGCCTCGTCATTCTCCTGCATACCCTACAACCTGGCAACGTCATCATTGCTTGTTTTGATGATTCTAAGAGTGAAAATTATCCCCACAAACCAACACAGGTCGTTTCAGCATGCTTTTTCCTCTCACTCACGTGCATCCTAGGAAAATTCCCAGGAGATCACTTAACATAGGATTGTCCCAGGCTAAGCATGCTTGACTTTGGAATTCTTATGATTGAGCCACTGAAAAGGATGGTGCATCTTATTGGTATAGGTAGTAACTTTCAATTCTTTTTAAGCCTTTCTTAATCATACTTTTCATATCCTTAGGATTTTTCTCATTTAGACGTGATTTCAGTTCATTCATATCCCCTTTCTAAACTCGGGGTGTCACATCAGTTGTCTTGGAAAATGTCAGGGAAAATTGTTATATTTGTAAATATTACTTGAGTGATTAAGACTTTCTGTGATTTGTATTATTTATGGTGTTATAGACCATTGACATTTAGATCTCTTAACTACCATTTTCAAAATCAAATTGCGATTAATTAAAATTTAAAAGATGTTATCTTTGCAACTAATTCTTACAGAATGTTATGTTTGTAGTTACTTCTATGAAATTGTATTTCTATGTACTTCAGAAAATGAAGCTATCAGTTTAAATTCTCCTATATTTTGTGATCTAATAAGTGAAGAAAAGTTAAGGGCTACCGACAAGACAATCCAAAGGGGAAAGAGATCAGACAAAGAAAAGGTTGTGTAGTGGGGTTGAATGGGATGAGGAAAAGTTGTGTATTTTATATTCTAATAAGGGAAGAAAGTATCTATAAATCCATCTTCTCAAAATAGAAATTGTCTGGTCGTCAAATCAATATGTGGAAAATGTTTTAAGTAGTCTGCTCATCATATTTTAAGATTTATCACCACTGGTTATTTAAATTTATTTATGTACAGCTGAATTCAACCATAGTTCAATAGATATAGGTACAAATTACAATTTTAAAGGTCGAATGGTTCAATCTTCTACTTTGCAACTATTAAGCTCAAAAAAGGAAAAAAAAAACTATTGATGTTCAGGCATTTTTGGTGGGGCCTTTTTCTTTGTCCACTGCTGAATATGTTTTAAAAGGGTTCAAAGTTGGCTGCTACTCTCTTTAGTGCGTTGAGTGTTCGGCAGTTTTGTAGGGAGTTGTAGCGGCCTCTTTTGCAGATTCTTCTTGGCTTTGATGTTTCACTTGTGGGATAATTTTACTACTTGTCTTGTCTTGTTTATCAAGAAAGCGAAAAGCTTTTGCCTTATTGGAGTTTGGGATTTAGGGTTGAAGTCCTCGAATTTTCAGCTTTCATTGGCTGCAGCTTTTGCAATTCGTAGTGCAGGTTTTGGTTGATTTTATTTAAAATTATGATGAGAAATTTGCGTAAAAGCAGTTTAGAAATGTTAAATAATTGGCTCATTCTACAGGGTTTAGCCTCTCCTTTTCTGATTTTGGAGACAGAAATCGTGGTTTATCTTCATGACAGTACTATAATATTTAATTATCTCTGAGCTCTCGTTGTCATTCTATCTCATGTAGATGTTCTATTGAAATTTCATATTCTGATTAATTATTTATATATGTTGGTTGCTGTGGAAGTAGGATAAATGTTCAGTTTTTATACTTATCTATATTATATACTATATTCATCGTTTGGCTATATGGAATCCTTATATTGCTGTTTTTTTTCACCCTCAAGTTTTTTTCTTTCTTGAAATTCTTGAGCAATACACAGCCAAAGTTTACACATAAAATGGTGATTTTTACAGGATCAGCTAGGATCGGTCTCGTCTTCAGAAAGCCCACAACAAACGGTGGGACATAGTCAGATTTATGAAGCTTAATACCAGAGTGAATGAATTGATGCAGCATCTGTAGCACTCTTCTCTAATATGTTCTAACTATCCTTTTTGGGGGTTCTTGGCATTGCAGAGGGAGAATGTATTTCCTGAGAGGCCTGGCCAGCCTGAATGTCAGTTTTACATGAAGACTGGAGATTGCAAGTTTGGTGCTGTTTGTCGATTTCATCATCCCAGAGAAAGAGTACTTCCTGCCCCAGATTGCGTCTTGAGTCCAATAGGCCTGCCATTACGTCCGGTGAGTTAACTGTGATGAAATGGCTAATTTGATGTTCTAATTTTCCAGGTGATATGGGGATCTGCAAGATTAGAGACCCTTTTCCAGCTTTTTGATTCAAGTATGTTTTAAGAATAACAACATATTGTC
Source organism: Benincasa hispida (assembly GCF_009727055.1). Taxonomy (NCBI): domain Eukaryota; kingdom Viridiplantae; phylum Streptophyta; class Magnoliopsida; order Cucurbitales; family Cucurbitaceae; genus Benincasa; species Benincasa hispida. Next base: position 33,786,081 of record NC_052350.1, read on the forward strand.
ACTTGAGCCTTGCAGATTGGGTAGTGGAGTTTATGATGGTTTTTTAAGAGCTGCATTAATCCTAATCAAATGCTGGATGAAACATTACATAATTTAAACTTCGCTATGGTTTTTGTACATATGTCATAGTTTTCTGTTGCTATTATCTTGTATTTCTCAACCAAAAAAAGGACCTCCTGATTTCTTAATATGAGGAAAGCTGTAGAGTTACCAATTTTGTTTTCCATGAACAGGGAGAACCTTTGTGCATCTTTTATTCTCGTTATGGGATCTGTAAGTTTGGTCCAAGCTGCAAGTTTGATCATCCTATGGGAATCTTCACATACAATCTCTCTGGAGCATCATCAGCCAATGCCCCGGTTCAGCATTTGTTTGGGACGTCTTCGGGAACAACTGCACTGAACCTATCATCTGAGGGGCTAGTCGAATCAGGACCTGCAAAGCCGAGGCGGCTATCAATCTCTGAGACTCGAGAGATGCCATCTGACGATGAAAATATTGACGCCGAGGGCTGAATGTTGCAGCAGCTCCATTTTATTACCCCTTTTACAATCTTTTGGAAGATAAAAAGATGGAAGAGCTATTTGTAAATTCATTATGCCTTGCCTTGCTGGAAGGAAAAAGATGTACAGGAGGGTTCATGTAAAGTTGATCCTGTTTTTTCTGAAAACGCATTTCAGATGGCAGCAGATTAATTCCTCTGAATTTTACTTTTTATTTTTTTCTTTAATGTTTCTGCATTGTATAAAAAGATCTGCAGATGATGTCAGTTTCACCTTTGGTAAAACAACAATTCATGAACTACTCATTTGTCCCCAAATCTTTCTGATATTTGGGATTTTAAATTCTTGTAAAGAAAAACCCTTGCTATTTCCCCCAAATTTTGATGGCCTGTTTGGCTCTTCAATGAATGAATAACCATGTTCATGATGCTTTCAGATATTTTAAACACCCCCACCAATGCTTGTGGATGATATTCCTGTGGTTTCTTCTTCCTTTCTACATTTTGCTCGACTCTATTGAAAAGTACTGAAACAGCTTAATGCCATAGCTCGTCTTCTATGGCGGGGTTCTAGTAGAATCTATCGAGCCTAATCTCCGACTTTGAATTGGCATTTCTATCAAGTGATCATCATGGTTATGCAAGTTTTGCTGTTACAATTGCTCTAAATTAGAAGATCTAAATTCATCCAGTCATTTCCATTGAAGGAGAAAGAGTTTTAAGTAGAAAGGCAAATTGTTATTGTGTTTTGAAGTTATTATTAGAATAGTATTATTCTCCAACTGGACGTTTTGGATGGTCTCATGTGTACTCATTATGACTACTATTTTTATACACATCTAATCATATCATATTCTCCACTTTATTAGATCAATATTTCATCTCCCATTCCATAATTATTTCATTTTTTCTTAATAATAATTGTAATTGTTTTCTTTCAATTTTTTTACAACATTATTCATTTTTCTCAAAGCTAAATTATAAATGCAAAAATCAACTTTTGAAAAATTAATTTATGCTTTTCAAAATTTGGCTTTGAAAATAGAAACTCACTAATAGAAATAGTGTTTATAGACTTAATTTTTAAAGATAAAACGATTAAAATATTGGTTAAAAATATCATTTTGGTATTTATATTTTAGGTTTCTTTCAATTTTAATTTATATACTTTTAAATGTCCAAAATAGTCTATATACTTCCATTGAATCTTAATATTGGTTCTTACAACTTAATTAGGTCAAAATTGGTTAATTAATAATAATTATCATGGAAGCAAAGACACAATGAGAAAACGTTTCAAAATTAAAGAGGGAATGCTAATAGAGAATTATTGCCTGTTTTTTATTTAAAAAAATAGTATATTGATTAAATTTGGATATTTGAAAGTATGTGGACTAAAATTGAATAAGTTTAAAGTATCCAAACTAAAATATTATTTAACTAAATATATTAGTATCCTTCTTTATAAGTTAAACGTTCATTTCCGTTCTTGCACTTTGGAATTTATTCAATCTTAGCTTCAATACATTCAAATTTTCAATTTTAATCCATATACTTTATGTATAAATTTAGTCTCTACTACTAGTTTATTATTGATTTTTCTAAAAGTTTTTTATTCTATATGAGTCTTTCCACTATTAATTTACAAAGCATATATACGTAATATATTTTCTTACTTGAGAATTATTATAATTATTTAACTAAATTTGATAAAAAAAAATAATTTTGAAAGATTAAATTTAAGATCTATTGAAAGTATAAGAATTAAAATTAGACATTTAAAAATAAGAAATCAAAATTCAATAAATTCTGAAATGAACGAGAATATAATGGAATTTTAATCTTAAAATTTGAATTTCAACCTACAATTATATAATGGTTTATAAGAATAATATTTAAAACGTCATAAAAGAGAAAATTGTTGCCATAATTTGAAGGATGTACATTTAAGGTAAAATAATCAATGACTTGCCTTAAAAATTGAAATTTTATTGAGAAAGAACCAAAGCATTTAACTTTATAGACATCAAAATGGAAAGAAGTTAAACATAACTACACAACATTAATTGAAGATTCTGACAAAAATCCTTTTTGGATACAACAAATGAAGATTTAAAGTTGGGGTTAAAAGAATGGGATCTCTTAACATTGAGAATAATAATACAAATACTATGTTAGTTCAATTATTTTCATCTTCAACAAACTGATAACTTTTGAATCATACTATTTTTAAAGTTAAATAATAGCAATAACTCTGATTTTAAGAAACTTGATATATAAAATGATAGTAAAAAGTTTATATAATATTTTTTGTCTATAAAACTTTTTTTTCTTTAGTTCCAACTTTAAGTAGTAAAATTGAAGTTCTAAAAGTTGGGAATTGAAAATATTATGATAAGAAACTCAAAAGATCTAGATTATGATTTAAATTAATATTGAAAAAAAAAGAGGCTAAATCAATATTCAGACGAACCATGAACTTTGACATGATGTATTCAATTTTTACCATAAATTTTTAACTTTATCCAATTAAACCTAAGAGTTGGATAAATGTGGTTGATTTTTCCTTTAATTCAAATTAATTTACAATAGCTACCTTTTGAAAGATTCATTAGAAGAATTATTAAAATAATCATGCTTACTCATGTTGACACAAAACTAATAGGACAATAGAGAAAAAAAGAAAAACATAGGACTTTAAAGAAAGACAACATTAGAGTTTAATTTTAGTTGAAGTTTACAAATGTTAGAAGACTTTCCCAATAGTAATCTTAATCCAACTTAATTAGGAAAATAAACGATAAGAAATCAATTTTTAACTTTTAAATTTGAATAAGTGTTGTAATTTTCACCTTTGGATAAATTTTCGTTTATAAATTTGTTAACAAAAAAAGTATAAGAAATTTTCGTCTATAAATTTGTTAACAAAAAAGTATTCTTATAATAAAACATATGTATGATATAGAAATGTTAAGATAACTACATTAAAACTAAACTTTCAGTAAAATTTGTAAGTTTTGAAAAAAATTATTTAAGGGTTAATTTTTGCATCAATTCAATTTAAATTTGTATAAAAATTAATAGAATTTAAATTAGCGAGCTTCCAAATATTCTTACATTGTTTTTTTTTTTTTTTGGTTAAAATTAGTAGGTGAATTATGGTGAAAATTTATTTTTTAAATGAAGGAAAAGAAAAGTTTTATATTGGAGAATCGCACATTAGTCGGGATAACAAGAAAATGTCTCTTCATTTACCCATACCTTTCTTTGTGAGTTTGGGCTTGAAGGGGTACCTAAGTTTTAGAAGATGGAAGGGGGTAAGCCGCATTGTTGCCTTTTGGTTGGGCATGGCGAGGCTATGGAATCATATTTTTTATTACCCATTTTTTTTAACAATGTCGTTTTAGCCCGTTCGATGGTCATCCGTTATAGTCGTTCGTTTTACATGTACGCACGAACGTTACCTCATTTTGCGCATTCTCCGTTGGCCTTCAAAGCCTATAAATTGCGTTTAGTTCTTTAGAAGGGAGATGAAAAAAATCTCCATTTGCTCTGGTTTTTTCTTTCTCATCTGCATCATTTTTTACGTTTTTCGAGCATATCCTAGAAAGGAGTTAGCATTTCTGATTCGCTTCCAGTGCAATTCCGATCGACATGGAATTCATCTAGGCTATTTTATCCTTGAGACGACATGACATTCTTTCCGAACTACTTGCACAAAGAGTAGAACCGCGAAACGTTTTAACGAGAGGGTGATCCGCGACTCAGCCTACATGAGTTTCTATTTTACAAGTTTTTTTCATTGCATTCCTATCACTATTTGTCGAGTGGCTATTCCAACAACTAACAAACATTAAATGATAGTTAGAACAAATTCAACCATATTTAACTAAATAAATGGATAAATTTGATAAAATTAAAAATTTAGGGTGAAAATCGATATAGTGCGACAAGTTCAACAATATGTAAGATGAAATATTCAAACCTTCGATTTTGAGGTCAATAATACAAATTTTAATTGTTCCTTTTAATTTAAAGGTCGATAGTTCAAACCTGATGTCGATTGAAGCCTCTGACAACAAAGTACAATCTTCATATTGGCCTCACACATACACTTTTGTCAGCTAAGGGGTAAAAAATTGTTTTTTTAAATTCCAATTGTTATTTAATTAGTCTGTTGCAATTTAAGTATTTTCTTACAAGTCACAGGGTAACAGTTGCAGCTGATTAATGATGTCGGATGACTTTATTTTAAAGCAAACAAATCTACTGAATCAGATTTTTCACATAATCACATTTCTTACATTTATTCTCAGCCGAAAGCCCATAACAAAGATTTACCAATTTTTTTTTTCAATTTTTTATTTTTTTGATCTCTAACAATAAATCGAAAGACATTCCCCCAGTTCCAGCAATGGGCTTTGTGGTTCACTCACTATCAACATCAACATCAAAATCTCTTCTATAAACCCTTCATTTCCATAAATTTTCTCCCAAAATCCAAGACCCCATCTCAAATTTCTCTGTGAAAACATACACTTCTTCCAAATCTATATTCCCAATTCAATCCTCTCTCTCAAAACCCCTTTCATTTTCTGAATCGATCTAAAACCCCCTCATTTCACTGTTGTTCTTCAACAGTTGGAATTCCTCTTTGGAGTTGCATGATGATGTCTAGTTATGGTGCTGGATTCTTCCTCGTTTTTCTGCTTTTTCTCGCTGGTTTAGCTACTGGAAATGAATTAAGTTTCACTCAAGTGAGTACCCTTTTCACCATTTCGCTTAATTCATCGATCCCATTTGGTCTTTTTCTGAGTTTAATTTGATGGGGTTTTCTTTGATTGTTTTGTGTTTCAGTCAAATGGGTCTGTAGCAGAGATGGTGCCACTGATTGAGGAAGGGAAAATGAAGATTATAGAGATGAATGAGACTAGAAGGAAACTGGGGAGCTTCCAAATATGTGCTCCTTGCACTTGCTGTGGTGGAGCTAAGGGCTTGTGTTTGCCTTCTCCTTGTTGCTATGCCATCAATTGCAACATCCCCAATAGGCCATTTGGTTTTTGCTCATTCACTCCCAAATCTTGTAATTGCTTTGGATGCAATCTCTAGCCTATATATATATATATCTATAGATATACATCTCTCTCTGAAATTTCTTTGGATATATATGATATTATTGGTTAGATTTGGAGTTAGGGTCATTTGTCATCTCTGTTGCTCTGTTCCGAAAAGGATTGATTTCAAGAAATCTCTCCTAATATTTAATTTTTTTTGTCTATAGTTGAATGGAATTACGTTTCTCTCAGACCTTCTTAGTTCCAGGATTTATCCTAGAGTTATGAAATTAGTCGTTCCTGAAGATAGGATTGTGATGTTTGGTCACCATTTTTTCTTTTCTTTTTTTGCTGTATTTCATTTGTTAATGGAGTTGTTGCTTTTTGTTTATTCTGTTGTAATTGAGTGCAAATTGCAGTACAAATTCGGATGATAGAGTATGTTTAGAAGATGAATGATATGGAAGACCTTGATGTTGTAAGATGATGTATAGATTTCCGTGAAGTGACGTGTTTGTTCTCGTTGTAAAAATTGTTAGCTTATTCAAATTTCCATGTTACTTTTTCTTTCTAAAGTTATTTGATGATTGATTTGTTGCTCGTTGCAAGTTGTTTACTTGATGAATTTGGGGTGTTCTGTTCACAAACCAAACGTTTGATCCATACCTCTTCTTTCTTGTTTTAATCACAAACTCTAAAAGGTTGAAAAAGATTGTTCATATTGCCCTTGAAGTTTGCTTTCTTTTGTTGCTTAAGAAAAAAGAAGAGAAGAACATAAGTAATCAAGGTTTGATTAGACAACCAATCAACTCCTCTCCATTTCTTTAAAAAATGGAATAAGAATATGCTTATTTTCTTTTGTGTTTATCCAAATCTTTTGTTTTGTGGGGACTGAGTTGAGTGTGGTTTAACTTTATCTATGTGCAACTTTTTTAAGATATGTGGAACTAATCTATAGCTATTCTATTCATCTTCTGTTACTTAATTCAGTCGGGCATCTTCTTCGAGACTCCGAGCATGAAGTATTCATAATGTTACAAAGTTTTTGGTTTCGTTTTCGGGTAGGAAAAGAACGGGAAATGATATATTTTTTTTTCCTGCACATTTGTGGGTTGATGTAGGAAAGAGACAAGGATGTACAACTTAGAAATTATATCAACATTAACTGCATTGAGAAGAGTGTTTTGAAGAATCTAATTCACCTCTTTCTTTGATGCAACATCCCATGTGATGCCTTGAGGACAAATTACTATTAACTTATTGCTCTTTCTTATTCTTGTTTCCCTTATTTTCTTCTGTGCTTGATTTATGCCCTACATACCCTTATTTGTTATACTACTATTCCAAGATGCCTCATTTCCATATGTACATACGAATTTGTATGGTATTTGGTACGAACATGGTACTTGGTTGATGATTACCCTACAACCCATTGACCACTCTAGGCCACAGATCCTTGTACCTGTTGTTTTTCCCTAGTCCCGAGCCTGGTTGCCTCGACCCTTTTGAGTATTTTTTTCTACATGGTGCTTATTATGTACTTCTATGAAGCCTTGTATGTGAGTTTGTGACTCTCATACGACTAAACTACAACCAGTTTGTTGAGTTTGTGATTGTTTGTATGTAGACCTGTGAACGAAAACTGTGCTATATAGAAGCATATGAGATGTTCATAGATAGAAGAAATGTGATGCAGGAAACACAAGAGAGGACACGTTGAGTCGTCGACACACATTCAACTTGGTTGAGAGAGAATGGAAAAATAGTGAAGAGGGTTGTAATGAGAGGCTTGACTGATTAGAGTTTTGAATTTCTTACGCTAGTTTTTGCCATTTCTATAAGTGGACCTGTTTGTTTGAAGAGTACGATTAACACGGCTTTTTCTTCTCTCTGTTCTATCCATCAACTTCGAGACACGAGTTTATTGAGTTGATACATCTACTTTCAAACCTAACAAGTGTCTAACACAAATCTGATTCATCTACTTTCAAACCTAACAAGTGTCTAACACAAATCTGATGTGATTACTAACAAATATTTGGTACTTATCTAGTGCGTTTAATAAGTGTTTGACACGCTTCAAAGACGAATACGCCCTTTTGAGCTAACGTGTCTGTGCTTCATAGATGCGCTTTTGAATAGTGGATGATTTTTAGTCTTATTTCTTGCACAGAAGTGCTAGTCTTAAAGTTCATGTAGTTTTCTAATATAGGAACTGATGGGAAACATCCAAAGTTGTTTCTGTTGAAAATGGACAGAAGAATCCTTTTTTCTTTATTATTATTTTGCTTGCTTACCTACCCTTTGTTCAGATTTGAAAATACAATTTTGTTTCATTCATCTCTTTTCATAATTTTTTTCTAAAAAGCAATATATATATTTTTAAGTTGAAAATAATTTTTATATTAATTTGAATGGATGATATAAAGATGGTGATGCTCTTCTTTCTATCTTTTGGTATTAGAGTGGGAACCAGTTGTAAAGGTTCAAAAGGAATAAATTTGAATTTGGAGGGCAGAAAAGGAAGAAAATAAAAGAAAATTTTAAAAAAGAAGGTTTGACTGCTGGAACTAAGAAAACCATTGTCACATATGCCCTGGCTTCTCACAATCAAATTGGTAAATTAAACCATTAAAATCATTGGGATATTCTCATTTTTTATATAACTAAAAGCTTCGTTTTATAACTATTTAGGAAGCGTATGGGGACAAAGAGTTGGTTATTATAGTCCTATGTTATTATAGTTAGTTTATTATAGTGTGTTTTAGGCGTAGATTATTTTAGTTTGGGTTATAATAATATGTGTTTGAAGTCTAAACTATTTTAGTTTGAGAAGCAAATAATAAACACTGTAGCAAAAAATAAAAAATTATGAATATAAAATAGTAAATACTGTAGCAAATGAGGGTATTGAAATAGTATTGACTGTAGTTAATTGGGAAATACAAAATAGTATTTGAGTAGGTTATTATAGTCTTAGGGGCGTTTGAGACAAGAAGTTAGTTATTATAGTTCTAGATTATTATAATTGTATTATAATAGTTTGTGTTTAGGGTATAGATCATTTTAGTTTGGGTTATAATAGTATATGTTTGAAGTGTAAACTATTTTAGTTTGAGTTGGAAATAGTAAACACTGTAGCAAAAAATAAAAAAATGATGAATATAAAATAGTAAAAAATGTAGCAAATAGTAAATACTGTAGCAAATGAAGATTTTGAAATAGTGTTGACAGTTGCTAATTGGGGGTTTTGAAATAATATTTATTGTAGCAAGAGATGGTTATTATAGTCTTAGGATAGTCCTCGTCTCAAATTGGGGTTTTAAGTCTATAAACAATTCTATCACTCCATAGTTGCTACAGTTTGTTTTCAACATGTTAAAGAATATTTTCAAAATTCAACAAAAATATAAAAACTAAGAAAAATAGTTTTTAAAATTTCGCTTTTGTTTTTAGAACTTGGCAAAGAATTCAAATGTATGAATGATAAAAGCCATAGTTAAGAAATTGTGAAAAGACAAATCCAATTTTCAAAAATTGAAAATTTAAAAAACCTAATAATTATTAAGTGGGCTTAAATTATACGGTTTAGTTATCTCCTTTTTACCCATGAGTTAAAAAACCAATTCAAATTTCGAAAACTAAAAAAAATCGCTTTTAAAAACTTGTTTTTGTTTTTAAAATTTATCTTAGGATTCTACTTTTGTATTCAAGAAAGATGCAAATCATGGTAAGAAATGAAAAGAAAATAGACTTAATTTTCAAAAATTGAACATGAAAAATAAAATAATTACCAAAGTTAAAATTGAGTGATAATGAATTGACCATAATATATTAGTGAAACTGTTGAAACAGGCCAACTAAAAGAAGGAGGAAGTAAGCTACATGAGAAAGAGAAGGTCCAAATTTCTGTTCATTTATTAAGATTTTGTGGAAATTAAAAAACTTTCCTTTGATTTCTTAATTCTTCATTTAAATTTTATTTTTATTTTGATTAGTTTTTTACATTAACATGATTACTTAAATATTTATGTGGCACATAATATATAAGAGAGGTTGTTGATGGAAATGTCAAAAAACTTTAAATCCATAAATTTAAATTCACTGATTTATTCGTCATTTCAAACTCAAAAAATTAAACTTTAAAAGCATAACTATATCCATTACAAAATGTGAAATAATAGGTAAATGATATATCACATATTTCTTTTTATACTTTATCTCCTTAAGTTATCCCTCCTTTTATAGGAAGAAGAAGCAATTTTTCCTAAAAGGGATGACAGAAAAACACACATAAAATCTATCTGCTATTGAGGATCGTAAATTATTTCTGATTGATTAAACTAAATGAAATAAAAAACTATTTGTCGACTTGTTATAATTTGATTCTAATTTGGTCCCTCATGAAATTAGAATCAATAGAGTAAAAATATCTATACGTTTTTGTCCATTGTTCACTAATAAACATTCTTCTGTATAGATGTATGTAATTAGTTAACTTAGACTTACCTTACATTAATTGAGATGAAAAAATAAAATAAATAAAACACATTATTTAATAGACATGTGCGGCCCCATAGTAAAGAAATTTCTAACAATCTCCCACTTTGTAACATTTGTCAATTAACAATGTATTTGACCTTATGAGTTAAAAAATTGCTAATCTAAAAAGATTTAACTTAAACAATCTAGTCCATCAGTTATATTAGTAAGGATCAATGAGGTTTTCGTTACAATTAAAAGCAACTAAACCTATTAGTGGTCACAATACCAACATAACTAAATGACATATATCAAACCATGGATGTATAGTATGTACGTGCGTATTTCCAACTGGTTCATCATTACTTGAGTGGGATCAAAACTTTTAACATAATGAGACATATTAATCGGAACTTAATTTATGATCATAATAATTATCTAAAATTACATGATAGATATGTCCAAATCAAATACAAAGCAATACAAACTCTCACTAAAACATGATATCTTCGCGTAAAACAACTCCCATATGAATAGTATGCTCATGGAAGACCTTGAGTGGTAATCGCTTTGTTTGTGAACTGCTAGCATTGGGTTTATATCAATGTGCTCTATGAATTTGTGTCCATTATGGATTCTTTCCTTGACAACTAGGAACTTAATGTTCATATGTTTAGCCTTAGTCAACCTTCTATTGTTATTCGAATAAAGTACCACTGATTTATTGTCATGATAAATTTTGAGTGGTCTTTCAACACCTTTTTAGAATATGGAGACCTATTACAAAATTTTGTAGCCATATTCTATGATTAGATGCTACAAAATTTGTTGCCATTGTGGAAGAAGTTATACTTGTCTGCTTAATACTTCTCCAAGATATAACTCCACTAGCCGACATATAAATATAGCCTAAAATGTATCTTCTTGTGTCATGACATCCAATATAATTAGAGTAGAGTACCTAATGATTTGTAATTGGTTTGATCTTTTATATGTGAGCATGTAATATTTTGTCCTTTACAAATACCCCTTAACCTGTTCAGTTATTTTCCAATATTCCATACTAGCATTACTCAAGTATCGGCCTAAGATTCCAATAATATATGCAATATTTGGACATGTACATACTTGAACATTCATCATACTCCCAATTGTAGATGAATAAGGAATCTTTTACATTACTTTAACTTCTAGATTGTTTTTATGACATTGATTTAGACTGAATTTGTCTCCTTTAGCGATGGAGGTGTCACAAGATTTTCGATGTTGCATCCTAAATAGTTTAATTAGTACTTTATCAATATAGCTTATTTGTAGTAGTCCAAGAACACCCAAAAACGATCTCAATTTATTTAGCTTCTAATACAAAAAAGCTTCACTAAGATCTTGTTGGATTTAGTGTTCTAAATCTCGTGGATCTTGTATTTTGTAATTTATAAATACAAATTATTTATTTAATAAAATCAGCAGTATTTTATTCAACATTTAGAACACATTAACTCAATCCAATAAACTAAGATCCATGGTTATTTTATGTAGTTTGAACAGTATGTGGTAAACATACAAGTGGATCATGTTCAAGTAATAACCTAAAAGGTTTGCAATATATGGATAAGCTTGGATGTCTTATTCTGGTAACATTACATATACAATTCACTTTGTAAATGTTACAAACGATTTTATCCTATACAAAGAGTTTGTATAAGACCGAACCACGATATGTTTTGTTCTCTCTTTATAATACCGTTAATTGAAGAGACTAACATTTCATAGGATGATCATAAGTAACTCGATTTCAATCCTGAATGGGTTATGAACTCTTGTCTATGAATGCAACGACTCGAGTTCAAGTAGGATACATGATCGAACCAATATCACATCCGAATGAGAGGGATTTTGAGAACATGAAAGTATATTTTGAAAGAAACCAAAACAGAGATCCTTTGAGTAGCGGAAGTGGATTGTTCCAAATTCCGTTCAGAATGAACATAAAACAATTACAGTCTTAAACGAAAACGAACAGATTATGCATAAACAGAAATTACAGCATACTACAAGAGGATACAAGGGATAGAGTATGCGTGCCTTTGAAGAACTAGTTTTCAAATATCCCTCGATCAGTTTCCAATGCATCCAAAGCAACACTTGAACGCAACGAACAAAACACCACCTCCACGAATGTCTGAATGAGCCTCGACCCCAATCGAGTCCAACTCGATCCACGAACTGAATAGGAACACCACCACAAGTGTTATTTTGGTATTCTCGGTAGGAGATCCAGGAGTTGTGGGCTCTGTATGATCTTGGATTGAGGAAATCAGGAGGTAAACGATCGAGTAAGTGGGAGATGAAGATTGTCTATCGTATAGACGACGTACTCGATCGTTTTAAAGGTGAAGCCTATCGTGCTACTCGATCGTGTAGAAATGATCAACGAGTAACTATCGTTTAGTCAACTTGTAGCTCGATCGTGTATGCTCTCAATGACCATCGCTTAGTAAAAACATTTTTTACTTGATAGCCTTTTTTCGTGAGATTTTTCCGAATGAATCAACTACTAAAATTGGAAACCAATTTTCCTTTTATCTCACGGTTACCATAAAACTTCCAATAACCTCTCACTCAAAACGATTATTAGAGAAAAGGAATTAATTATCATATAATTAATATGTTATAAATAAATATGATAACCAACTTATCATATTATATTTATAACCTATAGTTTTAATATTTCATCATATGAAACATATAAACCATAATTCTTTTTCTATTTTGTGGTACTTAATATAAATCATATATTAATTCCTCCAATTAATGCATCTAATATATCATATCAATTATATCACATATAATTGAATTTCCTTTTGTTAATTTGAACACTTCAAACTAACCCAAAATCTGATTCTCAATTTGAACCCATTGAGCTACTAAGTGGACCTCATGGACCTGTAGCTTGAAGCTCCAACGGTATGTGAATAACTGACTAAACTCTTTAGTAACGAGATCCACTATCCGTTAACTATTGGTCACTCCATTAAAGACCGACAACTGTACTTTTCGCACTACAGATATATTTATGTGTCCATATAACCAATTAACAGTGTGATGACCCTTTACAAATCTCTTATAAGTACAACTAAGCCAATTTACCATTTTGCCCATTGAAGGAAATCTAAACCGAGATCTCCATGAACGGAAGCAAGATCTTTCCAAGCTAATTGTGCAAGAATATAAAGCATTAAAAAACATACAGAATAGTTAGGCATCTTAGAACAAATTATAACATGCTATCTTAAACAAATAAACAAGGAGAGAGACATACCCTTGAAGAACTCTTCTTCTGGAAATCTCTCGCCCTCGCTGTCTAGCCAAACCTTTCGCTCTTGTGAGCAATGGAACAATGATCTCTTGTTGTCACTCCAATCGTCTGGCCAGCAATCTCTCGTTGTCGCTTGCAATCACAAACAATCTGCTCCTTGAACAAGCACCCTTAGACACTACCACTTGGCAACGTTGGTATTCTCGGAGTGAGAATCCAGGAGGTGTGGGCTCTGTGTGAATTTGGTAGAAGGAAGGAGGAAACCATGATCAAACTACACAATCAAGCAAGTGGGATACGGGTTCTGTCTATCGCATAGACTGAGAATGCTCGATCGTTTAGTAAATCTCACTCTCGTGAGAATCGTATAGTCGATCGCTTAGCAAATATCACTTGATCGTTTACACGATCGTTTAGTAAATCTCGTTAGCAATACGATCGTATAGTAAATCTCGCTTACCGATTATTTAGTAAATCTCACTAGCAACACGATCATTTAGTAAATCTCGCTTACACGATCATTTAGTAAATCTCGCTTACACGATCATTTAGTAAAACTCACTTGATCGCTTAGAATCTCGCTTACGCGATCGTTTAGCAAATATCTTGTTGTCGTTTAGTCTCTCGTAAGGGTTATCATGTAGGCTCTCGTGAGTAAATGATTAGTGATTTACTATAATGAAGCAATGTCTTGTAAAATGAAAACTCTTTTCATTTTATCCTTTAGTTATCAAAAACTAAAATTAACCTCCCATTTGTATGGTTAATGGAGAAAAGAATAACCAATTCAACAATTGTCTCATCATTGTTTAATTATAAATAAATATAGTAACTAACTTATCATATTATTATAACCTATAGTTTTAATACCACATCATATGTAATATTTAAAACATAGTCTTTTTCTCCATTATTTAATATAAATCATATTTATATTAATTTCCTCCAATTAATGTATCTCATACATCAAATCAATTATATCTCATATAATTGAACCAATTTAATTATATCATATATAATCAAATTCCCTCTTGTTAATTTGAACACTTCAAACTAACCCAAAAACTTATTCTCAACTTGAATCCATTGAGCTACCAAGGGGACCTTAAGGACCTGTAGCTTGAAGCTCCAACTGTACGTGAATAACTGATTAAACTCTTTAGTCACGAGATCCACCATCCGTTAACTGCCGGACACTCCACTAAAGATCGACAGCCGCATTCTACTCACTACAGTCAATCTGTATGGAGGAAGAAATTTCAAAGCAGTCCACAAAACATAAGGAAAAACAGAGATACATGCATTTTTTTTTTCTAAATATTGAAATGAAATAAAATTAAATAAGAAATCATATTTATGTGTCCATATAACCAATCAATAGTGCAAAACCCTTCACAAATCGCTCGTAAGTACAACTGGGCCAATTTACCGTTTTGCCCCTATAATTACATCCAACACCTTAAGTACCACTAATTCCACTAATGAATAATAAGTCATAGTCCTACCATGATTGAGTCCTCTCTTCTAAAGAGAGGGTATGGCCACTATGTTCAAGACCCGGAGTCAGCCCTTAAGGGAGCAATTTATCTACTTACCCCTGCTTTGGGAAAGGAGTAAATTCTGTCTTGTGTAGCTGAGTTCCCAGCTCCCCAATCAAACGAATCCCCAAAAAGGTAGGTTTGTTGAGTTGGCAATCTGACCACTCTCACCCATACTAATCAAAGGATTGCCTTCATAGGCAGGAGTTCCTAACTCACTCAGGATTAAGGTCATGTCACCTATGGTCGTTTTAGTGAAATGTAAGTCTCAATTGTCAACGACGTTATATAAAAAGACTAATCATCTTGTAGTTTGGTTTTATAGAAACTTTTTGTATAGGATATCCCTGCTCACATGTCTCTACATGAACGGTCAGGATCAGACCATTTGTAACACTTTACAACACTTGTAACATCTACAAAGCGGGTCGTATCCGTAGTGTCACCATGATAAGGTATCCCTCCTTTATCTTTATACTACAGAACATTTAGGTTATTACTTAAGGCATGATCCACTTGTTTGTCTCACATACATGCTTAAGTTACAATTATAAATGACGTTATATAAAAAAACTAATCATCTCATAGTCCGGTTTTATACAAACTTTTTGTATAGGATACTCCCACTCGCATGTCTCCACATGAACGGTCAGAATCAGATCATTTGTAGCATTTTACAACATTTGTAACATGTACAAAGCGGGCCGTATCCGTAGTGTCACCAGGATAAGGTATCCCTCCTTTATCCTTATACTACAGACCATTTAGGTTGTTACTTAAGGCATGATCTACTTGTTTGTCTCACATACATGCTTAAGTTACATGAAATAACCATGGATCTTAGTTTATTGGATATGAGTAAATCCATATAAAATCACATTTATTTTATTTATGACAATGTGTTTACAGAGGTGTTTACAAACTACGAGACCACTGGGAGAATTAGGACACCAATCCCAACAATCTCCCACTTGTCCTTATGCCTCGGGAGACTAATGTACAATACATAAAAAAATAGTACAATATACAATAAACTAGGACATACTCTATATCCCAGTATCACTGCCCTAGACAAGGTGTGCATGTCCCGTAGACCCAGATTCTCCAGATGACCCTCGAACACTTTAGCCATGAGAATCTTTGTAACGGATCAACAACGTTGTGCTTTGACATGATCTTCGTGACTATCACATCACTGTGATGCACAATCTCCCTGATTAAATGTACTTCCGTTCGATATGCTTGCCTCTACGATAACTCCAAGGTTCCTTTGAATTTGCCACAGCCTCACTGTTATCACAATAGAGAGTGATCGACAAAGACATATTTTGAACCACTTCCAAATCTATAAGGAACTTCCTAAGCTAAACAACCTCTTTAGCAGCTCCACAAGCAGCTTCGGCTTCCATAGTGGAGTCTGCAATGCATTCTTGCTTGATGCTTTGCCAAACTACCGCCCCTCCATTCAGAGTGAACATTGACCCTGATGTCAATTTTCGAGAATCTCTATCAGTTTGAAAGTCAGAGTTTGTGTATCCTGTAAGGATCAAATCCTTATCTCTATACACGAGCATATCGTCCCTTGTTCTCCGAAGATACTTGAGGTCATTTTGACCACCGTCCAGTGATCTAATCCTAGATTGGACTGATAATGACTGACAATCCCTACTGCATAGCAAATGTTAGGTCTAGTACATAACATTGCATACATAAGGCTTCCAACAGCCGAAGCATAGAGAATCCGTCTCATTTCCTCAACCTCTTGAGGTGTCTTAGGACATTGTTCCTTAGATAAAACAATTCCATGCCTGAAGGGTAATAAACCCCTCATAGAATTCTGCATCGAGTACCTAATCAATATCTTGTCAATGTACAATGTCTGAGACAAGGCTAACCTCTTGTTCTTACGATCCCAAATGATTTGGATCCCTAGAACATACTACGCCTCTCCCAAATATTTCATTTGGAATTGGGCGGCCACTTCTTAATTTCAGTTAGAAAACCTACATCATTCCCAATGGGTAGAATATCATCCACATACAGTACCAGGAAAGCTACTGAGTTGTTGATGATTTTCTTGTAAACACAAGGCTCATCAACGTTTTGATCAAAGCCAAATGATTTGATCGCACTATAAAATCTAATGTTCTATGATCTGATGCTTGTTTTAGCCCATAAATGGACCTATTAAGCTTGCAAACCCTTTGCTCTTGATCTGGAACAATGAATCCCTCTGATTGAACCATGTAGATGTTCTCCTTAAGATTACCATTCAGAAAAGCAGTCTTGATGTCCATTTGCCATATCTTATAATCATAAAATGTGGCTATAGATAGAAGAATCCTGATAGACTTCAACATGACAACAGGCGAGACAGTTTTCTTATAGTCCACTCCCTCGACCTAGGTATAACCCTTTGCCACGAGTCTAGCCTTAAAGGTCTGCACCTTTCCATCTATACCTCATTTTCTCTTGTAGATCCACTTACACCCTATAGGTTTTACCCTATCACGCTATCCACAGTTTCCAAACAGAATTGAAGTACATAGACTCCATTTCTTGATTCATGGCTTTAATCCACTCATATTTGTCAACATTCTCCATTACTTTCTTAAAAGACAATGGATCCTCAACTCCATCATCAGACATGATGTTTTGGGCTTCAGTCAAACCCATATAGCATTTCGGTGGGTTTGCAACCCTCCCACTACATCGAGGCAGGCTCAACTCTTGAGATGGTTGACTAGATGAACCGACATCAACAACTCTTGTTGATTTGTCAGTCTGTTCAACAACTCTTGTTGAACCTTTAGTAGTCTCACTAGAATTCTCATGTAAAACAAGCTTGCTTCATGGTTTATGATCTCTAATATGGTCTTCTTCTAAGAAGATGGCATTTGTCGACATAAACACCTTATTCTCACTCGCATCATAAAAGTATTCACCCCTTGTTTCCTTGGGGTAGCCTACAAAGAGGCAAACTTTCAAAGGCAATTCCAAATTCTTAAGGTTAGCCACTAGCACGTGGGTCGTTCATCCCCAAATCCTGAAGTGGCGTAAACTACCTTTATGGCCTCTCCACAACTCAAAAGGTGTTTCAAAAAAACTCTTTGAGGGAACATTGTTCAAAATATAAAATTCAGTTTCCACTGCAAATCCCCAAAACGAGTCTGGAAGATGAGTATAACTCATCATAGACTGAACCATGTTCAATCGGGTTCTTTTTCTCCTTTTTGATACATCATTTTGCTGAGGTGTACCTGGGGTTGAGAGTTGGGACGTGATTCCATGTTCTATCATATAGTTCTGGAACTTTAAGTCCATATACTTTCTACCATGATCAGACCGTAGTTTTTTTATCTTCTTACCTAACAAGTTTTCAACTTCAGCCTTATACTCCTTGAACTTTTCAAGTTTCAAGAGCTTCAGACTTATGTTGCATTAGGTATAGATACCCGTATCTTGAATAATCATCTATGAAAGAGATGAAATATTCATACCCACCTCGAGCTTTAACACTCATTGGACCACAGAGGTCTGAATGTATAAGCTCCAAGGTTTCCTTGGCTCTATAACCTTTTCTAGTAAAAGGTTGTTTGGTCATCTTGCCTTCAAGGCATGATTCACATACCAGAGAGGAGTTTTCTTCTAAACCTTTTAAAAGTCCACATTTCACCAACTTCTCAATCCTATTGAGGTTGATGTGACCTAACCTTAGATGCCAAAGATGGGTGTTTTCCTTAGGAGAAACCTTTGATTTTTTTTGCAGTTGTCGTTGTTTTGAACATTTTAGTATTAAACAAGGCTTTTATGACTAACGACCTTAGTACATATAAGTTATTTTCCATTGAACCAAAACCAATCTCCATACAATTCTTGAAAATAAACACTTTACTCTCAGAAAAGGAGACGGTATAACCTTGTTCAATCAGACAAGAAACCAAGATTAAGTTCCTCTTTATATAAGGAACTACAAAAACATTATCCAGTAACAGATAACGTTTTTTGTCCAAAAATAACTTCAGCTTGCCTACAACAACAACTGAAATAACCTCAATAGTATCGACTCGAAAAGCATCCATGAGCGGTTTGGATCTTTCCGATTTAATTGTGACCGAAATACAACACACACATTCTAACAGATAGTTATGCAAATTAACACTAATTAATGACATGCTTTGATAAATAAAATACAAAGGAATGAGTTCTCATACCAGTTGAAGACTCTCTTCAAAACTCGAACTCAACGCAACGGAAGAACCTCTACGAACTCTATTGCCCAGCAAATCAGTCGGCTACGGCAGCAAGATCTTCTACATGAACGGTAGCAACACAGACAAGCACGAACAAGTAAGCAGCGAGGACGACACCACCAGCTAGAGCCCTTGGTATTCTCGGAGTGAGAATCCAAAGTGTGGTCTTTGGTGAATTTGGTAAAGGTAGGAGGAAAGGTTAATCGTGTAGACGATAAGCAAGTGGAAGAGATAACTATCATATAGCAGGGATGTTTATCGTTTAGACAAAGCTACACGATCGTGTAGGTTTTACTAAGCAATCGTCTAGTAAAATGTATACGATCGTTTAGAAAATGCGGCACGCTAGGATATTGTTTAGGAAATTTATACGATCGTTTAGGGAAAGGCGTGCGACCATTTATACGCGAGGTGTGCGATCATTTAGACAATGAGACTCTATCGTATAGGCTCTCAAGCTAGGCAACTGATACGTTTTCACACTGATTGCGATTTTTTCAAACCTCTTTGCCAAATGAAACAAATTTTCATTTTATTCTTCGGTTACCATAAATGAACATGGTTGCTCCCACTAACGCACGATTGAGGAGAATCAATCGGCCAATTATCTCATAATTAACCAATTTAATAATAAATGAATATAATCATATTATATTCTTACCCTATAGTTTGATATCATATATCTACTATAGTAATTTCTCCTCCACTTGATATAAATCATATTTATATCTAATTTCCTCTAAAATAATGTTTCTCATACATTTAGTCAATTATATCATATATAATTAACCAGTTCAATTATATCATATATAATTAAACTCCTTTTCGTCAATATGAACATTTCAAACTGACCCAGACATTATTCTCGACTTTATCCAACCTACCTAGGGGACCTAATGGACCTGTGGCTCGAAGCTCCAACGGTACATGAATAGCTGACTAAACTCTCTAGCCACGAGATCCACCATCTGTTAACTGCCAGGCATTCCACTAAAGACCAACAACTGAACTCTTCTTACCATAGATATATTTCTGTGTCCATCAGATATAACCAATCATGAGTACGATAACTCTTCATAGATGCTTGTAAGTACAACTAGACCAATTTACCGTTTTGCCCCTGTAGTTACATCTCACTCCTTAAGTACCACTGATTCCTCTAATGAACAATACAACATAGTCCAACTATGTGTGAACACCTCTTGGGCCAAGAGAAAGTGTGTGGCGCCACATCTTTCAAGCCCTAGAATCAACTCTTAAGGGAGCTATCTATCTACTTACCCCTGCTTTAGGGAAGGAGTGAATTCCATCTTGTGTAGCTGAGTTCCTAGCTCTCAACTCAAACGAATCCCTAAAATTGTAGGTTTGAATTGGTGACCTAGCCATTTGCACCCATACAAATCAAAAGACCACCCTCAATGGCAGGAGTTCCCAACTCACTCAGGATTGAGGTCATGTTACCTATGGTCATCCTAGTGAAGTGAAGTCTCTGTCATGAACGGTGTTATATAACGAGATGTTAACACTTCGTGGTCAGGTCTTATACAAACTTTTTATATAGGACGCCCCTGTTCGCATGTCCCCTACACGAATGATTAGGATCATACAATCTATGACCTGTCTCTTATACACATCTAGATGTGTATAAGAGACAGCATATATGCTTAAGTTACATACAGATAACCAGAGATTTTATGTTTATTGGTTTGTGGTAAAGCAAATAAAACATACAACTGAGCAAAAACAAGATGTGAAGTAAATATCATATATTATACAATACCTGTCTCTTATACACATCTAGATGTGTATAAGAGACAGTCCGTAGCGTTACCAGGATAAGATTTCCCTCCTATATCCATATACTACAGACCATTTTGGTTATCACTCAAGACATGATCCACTTGTATGTCACCACATACATGCTTAAGTTACATACAGATAACCAGGGATTTTATGTTTATTGGTTTGTGGTAAAGCAAATAAAACATACAACTGAGCAAAAACAAGATGTGAAGTAAATATCATATATTATACAATACAAGCGTTCATACAAACTGTTTACAAACTACAGAATACGAGACTTTAGGGTATCAACCCCAACAAACTCTCCATCTTCCAACGGTTTCCAGGAACTAAATCCTTGGTAGGAAGAACTAACGTAGTTAGTAGCACCTGAATTAAGTATCCAGGCAAAATCTTCATTCTCTACCAAACACGTCTCTAAGAAAAATAAATCACATTTACTGTCTTTAGACTTTTTCCTTTTATGAAGAGTAGTGAGATCAGTATCAAAATCAAAATAAGCTCCAAGTTCCATTTCAGAGAATCATTCTCGTCGATAAACTTCATCTGAGTCAACAACAATTGTTTTCTCTTTTAGTTCCTTGACATTCAAGAAAGACTGGAGGTTATCTTGGGAATTGACACTACTGGTTTCTTTGTCATCCATCCCTTTGTGCTAAAAAAGAAAGAACTGTCATTCAAAAAATTCTTGCAACGAGTCCATGATCTTACGTGCAATGACCATGTTCTCTTTGACCAATGCATTAGGTATGCTAGCCAAAATGTGAAGTCGGACCATCGAATTACCCTTCATCTACACCTCATATGCATTACGAATATTTCGCTGTGCATCATGGGTCGGGACTTAAGGACACTCCTAAACCATGACAAACTTGAGATCGTTTACCACGAAATATGTTTTAAGAGATTCTTTCCAATGTATGTAATCAGTCAAATTAAAAGAGGCAACTAACGGAAAATCATTCATGTTGCTGAAAAAACAAACACATTGATCTACATTAGATTTTAGCAAATACTCTTTTGAAAAACAACATCCAATATGGTTTAGCAAAACTTAAATAAACCCCGAGTGACATCTAGTTTCCCAATGACGCTTTAGTGGTTTAAGACAAAAGCCACCGAAGGGTAGTCAATTTATCCCTCCTCTGAATTGAGATACTCTCAACCAGTCATTAATACCGAAACAACTCTTGTTCCTATAATGATTAGCCATCATTGATTTGGTCAAGAAATCATTAACTTGCTTAAAAATTTCCCATAAGTGTGACCTTTCATTTTAGATCCTAGAGTTCCGCTCCAAGCAGCCAATTCGAAGGGAAAAAATCTAATTAGGGCAAAAACTAAAGTGACCCTATCCATTTTTGGAGTTCACCTTGATATTGACCAACCACAAAAAAATCATCCGAAGGAGGACGCACCTAGGGCGCCACGAGGTAGTGCAAGAAGATCTCACGGTGCAAACCACTGAAAGAGACCGCATGACATGTTGACACACATCCTTCACCCACTTACTATAAACACTCTCTCCGTTCACCTTGATATCGACTCATACAAACACCATCCGAAGGGGGATGCTCCCAGGGCACCACGAGGCCAAGTGTGAATCTCACGACGTGAACATTCAAGGAGAAAAGTGAGTGGAATTGACATACATATACATTTTTTTCCTCCCTCTGAGTATTTTATAACCTAAGATTTAGTTTACTTAGAAAAAACACGGCCAAGGATTTTAACTAAGTGACTTATTAGGTTTTCCCAAAAGTAACACATACTTTGAAAAGTTGAGCAACTTTTGATCATCATTCATTAAACTATTTAACGAAGTCTTTGACTAACTATTGCATGCTTGTAGTAAATCTATCTAATTCATCTTTTTAGGTAGGTTCCCAGGTAGGGGTTTTCCGTTTCCATCAGCTTAAATACCCCAGCCTAGTCAGAACCCATCTTAGACAAAAGGTCCCTTATAGATAGATTTAATACAAATTCAATCTTTTATGGAAATCAATTTAATTCTATTAAACCAATTCAAAATATTAAACTTAGGTTTCTAATCTCATTAGAACCATGAACTTAGGTCTATCTCAATCCAATTTTAAAACCTTTTTAAAACATGAGTTTGACTAAGTTCGCATGCAACTCTTTCTTATCGATTTTAGTTCTAATTTCCATTATAACACTTATAAACGGAAACAACCAAAACCATCCACAATGCGAAGCAACACATACAAGGCATTAATAACTCTTATAAATAAGCCTAAGTATCATGCGGCATGCATTGTTCATTCATTGCTACTCTTATATAATCCTTATATAACAAAGCAACGAACCAAGCATACATGCTTCCATACAACCTTATACTATAACTCTTATAATATAAAAATGATGCATGAATAAGTTTAATGCATGTATAAATATAACTCTTATATTTCATGATGCATTTGCACGTTTTCTTGTAATTTCATCATGCCAATAACCATATTATAACACTTATAATATATGATGCATGAATAAAATGCATAACCTAAAGTGGGTTTTAAATCTATATGTCATACATTATAGCATATAATCTAAAGATACTAAATATACATCTCATGTACATTTAATAAAAGTTGATGAACTGGGATAATTAGCCTCAAATCCTTAAAACAAAGCTAACTATTACAAATATTAATGAGTCAACTGGTTCAAGCAGGCAAAATGGGTTTTGAACCATCCGGGCGAAGCTCGCATCTCCTTGATCGTGTATCAAATCCTTGTGATTGTCTACACGAGAGAGAAAACTCTTTACTCAATCGTTTAGCAACACTATATGAGCATAAATGTTCGTTTAGCAATGATCGTGTACCTCTAACTATGGGATGAAACATGAAGGCATTGTAATCGTGTAGTGCGCAACGTGCAACGCAAGCCTTAAACGATCAAGTAAACGACAACGATGCGGTGAAGCTTAATCATCTAAACGATCGCTAAGCAAGCGTAAAGTATCGTATACGGGGTGATCGTGTAGTCAGTGACTATGCGATGAGGCATGCTGAACTACACAATTGTTTAGTGTGCGGGGCTTTTATTAAACGATGAGTGTCAAAATCTCTATGCGATCGTTTACCTCCAGCATCCACGCGATCGAGCAACCAATGCTACGCGATAGAGTAAACTCTTTACCTATTCTAAATGATCGTTTAGTAAATTTTACACGATCGGGAAGAACTTTTCTACACGATCATTTAGCCAAATCTCAACGATTTTTTACCTTGGGCTACATGATATGACCAACCTTTGGTATTCTTCCTCGATGAGAACTGCATCTCCATGCTTTGAAACTTCATCACGAACGACTCAATAAAATTTAAACACTTTGAATATAGACTCGATTGCTTGTTAATTTGCCCAAAAACACAGGGGCCCTACAAATTAACACTTTGTAAACTTAAAGAAAGCTTTAAACAGAGGCAATCA
Organism: Benincasa hispida; assembly: GCF_009727055.1. NCBI lineage: Eukaryota > Viridiplantae > Streptophyta > Magnoliopsida > Cucurbitales > Cucurbitaceae > Benincasa > Benincasa hispida. Next base: position 33,810,488 of record NC_052350.1, read on the forward strand.
TCCCGTAAACATCCATCAACACATCCACCATTTAACTATTAAATGCAATGCAGAAAACTTAAAACCCACCACGACTGTAAAAGTAGTTCAATACAAAAATGGTATTTGGAATATCAGAATAACCTGGCTCTGATACCAATTGAAGGAAATCAAATCAGAGGATTTCCATGAGCAGCAGAAGGGATCGTTCCAAATTCCATTCGAAGGAACACAAACAATTACAGTCTAATCGAAAACTAACAGGTCATGCATATATATAGAAATTATAGCATGCTGTAAGTGATTCAAGGGATAATGCGTACCTTTGAAGAACCATTCTTCAAGTATCCCTCGAACAGTATACAATGCATCCACAACAACTCTCGAACGCAATGAACAGAAACACCAACAGCATGAACAACAAACACAACCTCCACAAACCCAATCGAGTCCAATCGATTCACGAACAGAGTAAGCATACCACCATAATGGTTACCTTGGTCGGCGTGAGAATCCAGGAGTGGTAGACTCTATATGATCTTGGCTTGAGGAAGAGACTGGAGGTATGCGATCGAGTAGACGATCGAGTAAGTGGAAGATATGACACTGTCTATCACATAGACGATGTACTTGATCGTTTAGTAAACGCAAGGCTATCACATAGACTTTGCTACTCAATCGTGTAGCAACGATCAACTGAATGAATATCGTATAGTCAACTTTATGCGATCGCTTAGATGATCGTGTAGTCTCTCAACAAATATCGCTTAGTAAAACAATTTTACATGATAGCCTTTTTCCATGAGTACTTTCTGAAAGAAGCAACTCCTCAAATTTTGGAAAACCATTTTCCTTTTATCTCACAGTTACCATAAACTTCCAATAACCTTCCACTCAACCGGTTATTAGGGAAAAAGAATTAATTATCATATAATTAATATATTATAAATAAATATGATAACCAACTTATCATATTATATTTATAACCTATAGTTTTAATATTTCATCATATGAAACATATAAAACATAGTTCTTTTTCCATTTTATGGTACTTAATGTAAATCATATTTACATTAATTCCTCCATTTAATGTATCTCATACATCACACCAATTATATCACATATAATTGACTTTCCTCTGTTAATTTAACACTTCAAACTAACCCCAAAATGTGATTCCCAACTTGAACCCATTGAGCTACCAAAGGGACCTTATGGACCTATAGCTTGAAGCTCCAACAGTATGTGAATAACTGACTAAACTTTTAGTCATGAGATCCACCATCCGTTAACTACCGAACACTCTATTGAAGATCGAGAGTTGCACTCTTCTCACTACAGACATATTTCTGTGTCCATATTAACCAATCAACAATGTGATAACCCTTCACAAATCGCTCGTAAGTACAGTTGGGCCAATTTACTGTTTGCCCCTGTAGTTACATCTAACTTCTTAAGTACCATTGATTCCTCTAATGAACAATAAGTCATAGTCCTACTATAACTAAGTCCTCTCTTCCAAAGAGAGGATGTGGTCACTATGTTTAAGACCCGGAATCAGCCTTTAAGGGAGAAATTTATCTACTTTCCTTACTTCGGGGAAGGAGTGAATTCCATCTTGTTTAACTGAGTTCCCAGCTCCCCAATCAGACAAATCCCTAAAAAGATAGGCTTGTTGAGTTGACAATCTGGCCAATCTCACCCATACTAATCAAAGGACCGCCCTCATAGGTAGGAGTTCCCAAAACACTCAGGATTAAGGTCATATCACCTATGGTCATTTTAGTGAAATGTAAGTCTCAGTTATCAACGGTGTTATATAAAGAGACTAATAATCTCATGGTCCAGTCTTATACAAACTCTTAGTATAGGACACCTCTGCTCACATGTCTCCACATGAATTGTTAGGATCAGACCATCTGTAATAGTTTACAACACTTGTAAACATCTATAAAGTGGGTCGTATCTGTAGTATCACTAGGATAAGGTATCCCTCCTTTATCCTTATACTACAGACTATTTAGATTATTACTTAAGGCATGATCCACTTGTATGTCTCACATACATGCTTAAGTTTACATAAAATAACCACGGATCTTAGTTTATTGGATATGAGTAAATGAAAATAAAATAACATTTATTATAATAATAACAATGTGTACAAAATATTTACAAACTACGAGACTCCGGGAGAATAAGGACACCAATCCCAACACCTACTTACCATACTTGTAGCATAGGACAGATCTTGTCTAGTAGAAGTCATTAGGTACATCAGAAATCCTACTGCTTAGGAATAGGGAACAACCTTCATATGGTTTATGTGCTCTTCATCTATACTTTTTGGACTATTTGTAGTTGAAAGCTTGAAATGAGTTGCAAAAAGAGTGCCAACTGGTTTAGCACATTCCATTTTGAACCTCTGCAATATTTTTGCACAATATTCTGATTGACTCACTTGCAATCTCCCCTGTTTTCTGTCTCTTTCAATCTCAATGCCTAGGATCCTTCTTGATTCCCGTAGGTCTTTCATATTAAACTATTTCTTTAGAAGTATTTTAACCTGCCTCAACTCTTCTTTGGAACTCCCGGCTAGTAGCATATCATCTACATAAAGAAGTAGATAAACAGGTTCTTTGAAGCTACTAGAGTTTGTATACACATACCAATTATATGAGCTTCTTTTGAACCCCATTTTGGAAATCACATCATCAAACCTCTCATACCAACACCTTGATGACTGCTTGAGGCCATAGATAGACTTATTTAGCAAACACACTAAGTCTTCTTCTCCCCTTTTCACATACCCTTGAGGTTGCTTCATGTAAATTGTCTCATTCAACAATCCATGTAAAAAGGTTGTCTTCACATCTAATTGATCTAACTCCAAGTCCTTTTGAACAATTAAGGAAAGGAGTAGCCTAATGGATGTGTGCTTCACCACTGGAGAAAAGATCTCAGTGTAATTTATACCTTCTTTTTGTGTGAACCCTTCAGCAACTAGTCTTGCCTTGAACCTAGACTTTTGAACCCTTAGAATTTCTTCTTTGAACTTATAAATCCACTTACATGAAATAGGTTTGTACCCTTTAGGCGAAGGTACTAGTCTCCAGGTGTCATTTTGGTTGAGGGACTTCATTTCATCATTCATTGTCTCAATCCACTGTCTAGCATCAGGGTTGTTTATTGCTTCCTCAAAGCTGGTGGTTTCATTGTTGCTTAATGAAATGGTAGCACTTAATGTTACACTAGCAAAGTCAGATTCTTGGTACCTTGCTGGTTTCACAATAGTTCTTCTAGGTCTGTTTCTTACTAATGAGTAATTCTGTAAGTCTCCATGTGTCTGAACTTGTTCACTTGACACATGTTCACTAGTTGTAGTAGTCTCATCACCTTCAACATCTAGATTTTGAGAGGAAGTAGAAGCTCCATGATCATTTTGAGGCTCCACTCAAACCTTGTGCTACTTGTCTTTGTCATAGATGTAGTTGGTTGTTCAGACATCATAAACATCTCATTCTCTCTGAATTTCACATCTATACTATTTACACATCTCTTCTCAATAGGATGCCACAGCCTATAACCCTTCACTCCTGGTGTAAAGCCTAAAAACATGCATTTTACAACCCTAGGTTTCAACTCACCTTGGCTTTGATGCACATAGCCTACACATCCAAACACCTTCAAATGTTCCAGCTTAGGTGGTTGTTCTGTCCACCTTTCTTCAGGAGTCTTCAACTCTATAGACTGATGTGGGCACCTATTTAGAGTGTAGATTGTGTAGGAAACAACTTCAGCCCAATACTTTTTCAAGCAAAAGAGCATTGGACAGCTGACTGAAGGAACTCTTATTCAAGAGAACCCATGAGCAAAAGCAAGATCTTTCCAAGCTTATTGTGATAGAATTAAAGGCATTCACAAACATGCAGAACAGTTATGCATCTTCTAACAAATTACAACATGCTTTCATAATTAAATAAAAAATGAGTGAGAGACTTAACTTTGAAGAATGTTTCTTCTAAAGATCTCTCACTCTTGTGAAGAACTGGAACAACAACCTCTCGCTGTCGTTACAATCGTCTAGCCAATCATCCAGTCGTTTCAAACAATCTTCTCCAAGATCAAACAACCTTTTAGACACCACCACTCGGCAACCTTGGTATTCTCGAAGTGAGAATCCAGGAGGTGTGGGCTCTGTTGGATTTGGTATAGGGATGGAGGAAGGCAACGATCGAACTATACGACCAAGCAAGTGGGAGAATGTACTGTCTATCGCATAGATTTTGTGTGCTTGATCGTTTAGTAAATCTCGCTAGGTATACGATCGTTTAGAAAAAACAAGCTTGATCGTTTACACGATCGTTTAGTGAATCTCGCTTGGCACACGATCGTTTAGTGAATCTCGCTTGGCACACGATCGTTTAATAAAAAATGCTTTACACAATCGTTTAGGCTCTCGCTTAGAAGGCTATCATGTAGTCTCTCGTGAGCTAAACAATTAGTAAAACTCTTAATGAAGCGATGCATATTAAAAAATGAAAACATTTTTCATTTTATCCTTCAGTTATGAAAACTGAACATAACCTTCCACTTTCACGCACAATTAAAGGAGAAACCACCCACAATTATCATATAATTATTTTAATTATAAATAAATATAATAACTAACTTATCATATTCTATTAATAACCTATAGTTTTCATATTACATCATATGTAATATTTAAACTATATTTCTTTTCTCCTTTATTCAATATAAATCATATTTATATCAAAATCCTCCAAATAATGTATCTCATACATATTATCAATTATATCACATATAATTGAACTAGTTTAATTATATCATATATGATCAAACTCCCTCTTGTTAATTTGAACACTTCAAACTAACCCAAAAAACTGATTCTCAACTTGAATCCATTGAGCTACCAAGGGGACCTTATGGACCTGTAGCTTGAAGCTCCAACGATACGTGAATAACTGACTAAGCTCTTTAATCACGAGATCCACCATCCATTAACTATCGGGCATTCCACTAAAGATCGACAGTTGCACTCTTCTCACTACAGATATATTTCTGTGTCCATCGGATATAACCAATCAACAGTACGACAACCCTTCACAGATCGCTCGTAAGTACAACTGGGCCAATTTACCGTTTTGCTCCTGTAGTTACATCTAACTCCTTAAGTACCACTGATTCCTCTAATGAACAATACATCATAGTCCTGCTATGAGTGAACACTTTTCGAGCCATGAGAAAGCATGTGGTGCCACATCGTTCAAGCCTCGGAATCAGCCCTTAAGGGAGAAATCTATTTACTTACCCCTGCATCACGAAAAAAGTAAATTCCACCTTGTGTAACTGAGTTCCCAGCTCCCCAATGAGAGAATTCTCCAAGTGGTAGGTTTGAATCGATAATCTGGCCACTCGTACCCATGCAAATCAAAAGACCGCCCTCATAGGCAGAAGTTCCCAACTCACTTAGGATTAAGGTCATATTACCTATGGTCATGGTCATCCTAGTGAAATGAAAGTCTCTGTTATATAATGAGACTAAACATTCCGTGGTTTGGTCTTATACAAACTCCTTTGTATAGGACACCCCCGCTCGCATGTCTCCACATGAATAATCAGGATCAGACCATCTGTAGCACTTTACAACATTTGTAACATCTACAAAGCAGGTCGTATCCGTAGTCTCACCAGGATAAGGTTTCCCTTCTTTATCCATATACTACAGACCATTTAGGTTATCACTTAAGGCATGATCCACTTGTATGTCTCCACATACATGTTTAAGTCACAACGATAACCAGAGATCTTAGTTTATTGGTTTGTGGTTAATGCAACTAAAATATCACATATTTCATAGACAACAGTGAAGATAATATCCATATTATTACATCACAAGTGTTTGTTCATACAGGTGTTTACAAACTATAGGACCCTACGGGATTTAAGGCATCAACCCCAACACTGACATCTCACTCTTTCCAACATTGTTCTATTCAATCTTTTAGCTACTCCATTTTGTTGAGGTGTGTACCTGATGCTTAATTTTATGAAGTGAATTATGGATGATATGCGATGGTGAAATTTCTTTGTGCACTCAATTTTCCTCAGTGGAATCCAAGTGTAAATTCCACTGAGTTTCCTGGTAAGTCTAGGGTCGAACTCAGGGACTTGTGAAAATAGATTGCGATGGTAAATTTTTTGAAAACTTTGCGGTGACCAATAACTCAATTAATTGTGGGTTTGTTGTTGACTGTGTTAATGAAAAATAAACTAATGCGAAGGATTTGAGAAAAGACAGTTGTGTGATAGATGCACTGAGTATGCGGATGAACGGGTTGAGAAGATCTTTAGCTAGCGTTACTTAGAAATGCGTCAAACTATGCGATCATGCTACAACCATGCACAACAAGTCATTTTCCAATGCAAATGCGATGCTCCTAAATCTAGGACACATGTGTTGAATGCAAAAGTGTCCATAGAGCTTATCCTTAAGTCTCTACTCTTTTCCTATGCGATGATGCAAAATGCATAAAGACAAGGTCACCGCATACAATCATATTCCATCTCTAGGATGCATGCGATGCGTTGATAAAAATAGTGTTTATTCCTAAGCTCCTATCTATTGATTATGCATTCTAATTTGACTCTCCCGAACCTAGATTCTAACCTGACCTTCCCAAGCCTAGATCCTGTCCTTATACTACCCTCCCGAGTATCTCTAACGGATGAATGAAGTATATATAATACAAGATAATCGCATAGAATGAAGATTCCCTAGTTGTGCTAGTGATGACATGCAGATATGCATATCATCTTACTCCTTTTTCTTAAAATTATTAAGCTTGTTAGGCAGAAATTGCGTCGATCGTGCTAGGAATTCATGAGAAAAAGAGTTTGCGTCGATCAGTATGTCGAATCTCAGCTAACCCATTACTTTGCATTAATTATGCATTCAATGTTCTATTTTTGTAGCCAATGCAGGAAATGAACACAAACACGGAAACCGGACCATCGCATAGACGACTTCATGCAGAGAAACACTCCATCACAAGGCAAACGCATCGATCAATGCATAGATGTTGCGATAATCAGCTGTATGCGTCCATCGCATGGGAGTTGTGCTCGTCAAGTGATTGCAGTCATCATGTAGAGTTGCAGTGTTAAGTGAATACGGCCATTGAATGACTTCGGCTACGAGACAACGCATTCTAATGGGATCAATGCAAAGTTGGTGGAATGAACACATCAACGCATCTACCTCAAGAAAATCCAAAGTTGATGCTGACATTTCACCTACCACGCCGTTAGTGGTAGAGATTCAGAAAAGGAATAACGCGCCGAACGTCAGACTCAGAGCAGTCCAATTAATGTTGTCGGTGACGCAAGCTTTATAAATAGAAGCTAATGAGCTGAAATTCATTTTATCCAAGGTTTTCGCCTAAGGTTCGCCTATGGCGGATCCTTGCGATCCAGACAAACAAGTGACAAGACGGCTGAGAGTTCTTCACCTCCTTCAACCATTCCGAGTGACGACCGGAGCCTTCGATCAGAGTTAGATCTCGGGAGAGTCAACTCTTCCACCCATCCATGGCACCACCGGCAGCCTTGACGCGCATCCGCTGGAAGCAAAGTTTTGCTTCTAGCCGGTCATTCCTTTTTTATTTCTTTTCCTATATTGTATTGTATGACATTTCGAATTAAGAAATTAATACAATGTGTTTTTCAACGCATTTCTCTATTCCTTCGACTTCATCTCCATCTTCTTGCTTAGAATCTTTACTTTCTTTGCAACACTTAGTAGGATTGCTTGGGTATTGCATACTTAGGCATGTGGATTAGGGATATGAAGCATGTAGCAACCCACCGAGAGGTGTGCGTTGTGCGAGTATGTGAGTAATCTTATTTGCTTAGTGTAAAGCTGTTGTCGTGCCTGTCTATAAGCTAACGCATTGCTTGTCTATGAGTGAAGTCAGCAATAATCAACTGCCCGGGAGGGTAAGTGGTTGGACGCATTAAGCAAGGTATGCGTTGTTCACTAGGGATAGTAACAACCGTACATCAATGAAGTTTATGCGATTGTCTTGCATTATGTATGCTTTATTCGTCCATTAAAGATACTCAGGAGGGTAGTGTAAGGATAGGATCTAGGCTTAGGAAGGTCAGGTCAAGTCAGAATCTAGGCTTGGGAGAGCCAGATTAGAACACATAATACAAGAGATAGGCATTTAGGAATGAGCACTATTTATTATTAACGCATCGCATGCATCCTAGAGATAGGATACGATTGAATGCGGTCACCTTGCTTTCATGCATTTTGCATCATTGCATAGGACAAGAGTAGAGACTTAGGAATAAGCCCTATGGACACTTTTGCATTCAACACATGCATCCTAGAATTAGGAGCACCATATTTCCATGGGAAAGTGACTTCTCGTGTATGGTTGTAGCATGATTGCATGGATTGCGTTGACTAGGGTTGCCCTTGCGATCACTCTTAAGTTTTGCAATGAAAACATCTCCGCATTTTATTCTATTCTCCCACACATTTATTTCATGTCAAGGTTTGTTGCATCTCTACCTTTCATGCATACTCTCATTGCGTTGTCTGTTAGATAAGAGTAGGAGTAAGATCAATGTAGCAATATATCCTCCATTCTTTATTCAACCGCCGCATGCACAATCACCGCAAACATATAGTTACAAGTCCCTGTGTTCGACCTCATATTATCCGAGAAACTTGTGTTCATGTTATACTTGGCGTGACGCAAGAAAACTTGTGGCAGGACGCATGGTCATCGCTTACATTCATTAACGTAATTTTCATTCTAATGCATGACCATCGACGCATGACTATCAACGCATATCTTAGGAACATGCATCGCATAAACGCGTCCAAGGGAAGTTGGTTGTCGAGTAAGATTGACTTCCAATTTACCCTCACCAAGTTTTTTGGCGCCGTTGCTAGGGACTTGGCAGCTAAATGTTTGTCAAGTTTTGTGTCTCTGCAAGCAAACTTTTTTATCTTGGGAGTATTGCAGTTGTGCGACCAGGTTGCAAACAATATTGAAGTGTAGACGATGCGTTGAAAGCCAATGTTGACCCCAAGGTAGAAGGGAAATCAGTCGCAAAAGAGCTGAAGGTGATTCTAAGCACATGACGGCCGCATGCGCCCAACAATTGTCGGAAGTTCCAATAGTCAAGGCAACTTGACCCAAGCAGTTGAGAGCCATCTCCTGCACAGAAGACTCCTTGTGGTGACAACACTCTTATTTTTCCAGGGACGTCTTCTACACTATCTTTACTTTTCTTTCTTAGTATAGGTTATTTTTATTTTATTGTTATTTTGGATAAATGGCTACTTCCTTTGTTTTGGGTACGTGCTCTTGTAAGTGCAACAATAAGTCTCCTCGGTCCGTGGTTCAATGGAAGAATTCCTTTCACCCTTTAACGCAAGAATTCAATCACGTGGATTCCAATGCATGAGCACATGCATTGTTCTGCCTAAGGTCTTTTCTTGTTATCTTGTATGCCTTATCCTTTTGAAATTCTCTTTTTTCCCGATTGTGTTGTTTTGCGATGTTTCTATGATGGTAAGTATAATTCACTGCATTTTCTAACTAATCAACGCAAGGCATTCTTTACTCTTATTAGCTTCTTCAAATTTTGAAAGTCTTAAGTTTTATTTTGTGCAAACCTGTGTTCAAACATTTATTATCGCATTCTTGTAATTTTGTTTTTAGCTTTGCGGTGAGAACGCTGCCAACCTCTAAGTTTGGGGGTGGCAGTGGTCTCGGATAATTGCATTCATTATATTGTGATCATTTGAAAAAAAAAAGTTGAAGTGAGCTTTGGGAATAATAACTCCATTGTCAACGCAATGGGGAAACCCATGTTGATAAGAGTTAAGTTGTGAAAGGCACTTACTCGTAGTTGGATTTTCGCATGACACACGTGGGGGCAAGCCAAAACGAAGGAAAGTCGTCAAGATCAATGCATTAGCGCAACTCCTCTATCCAGCGCAAGCCAAATCAAAAGAGACAAGAGTTGAAGTTGAATATGGAATGCAAACGAAGTTGGATGCCCGCATGACACACATGGGGGTAAGCCAAAACGAAGGGCATAACCAAGTTCAACGCCGCATTTGAATAAGCATCACAAAGTTTTGAAGTACTTTTTTTGCATGAATGCAATCTCAGAAGCTAAACACAAAATTACGGTGAATGAATAAAAAAATTTTGAGTAAAGGCTTGCCGGATTAAACTTAGAAGATCTTTTTGAAGAAGCGGCCAAAGTGGAGGAGAGCATTGCGGTGATGGTCAAATGTACGTGTAAATTATATTCTGAGAAGCTAGTCATCACAAAAGAAGTCATGAAGGTGAGATAGAATTTCTTGAGTATAACGCATGCTTGAGGACAAGCATGATTTTAAGTTTGGGGGTGTGATGTCATGCAGATATGCATGTCACCTTAGTCCTTTTTCTTAAAATTATGAAGGTTGTTAGGCAGAAATTGCATCGATTGTGCTAGGAATTTATGAGAAAAAGTGTTTGCGTCGATCAACATGTCGAATCTCAACTAACCAATTACTTTGCGTTAATTATGCGTTCAATGTTCTATTTTTGTAGCCAATGCAGGATGTTGCGGTAATCAACCATATGGGTCCATCGCATGGGAGTTGCATTCGTCAAGCGATTGCGGTCATCATGTAGAGTTGCAGTGTTAAGTGAATGCGGCCATTGAATGACTGCGGCTACACGACAATGCATTCTAATGGGATCAACGCAAAGTTGGTGGAATGAATGCATCAACGCATCTACCTCGAGAAAATCCAAAGTTGATGCTGACATTTCACTTACCACATTGTTAGTGGCTGAGGTTTAGAAAAGGACTAACACGCCGAATGCAGACTCAGAGTAGTCCAATTAATGCTATGGGCGACCCAAGCTCTATAAATAGAAGCCGATGAGCTGAAATTCATTTTATCCAAGGTTTTTGCCTAAGGTTTGCATATGGCAGATCCTTGCGATCCAGAAAAATGCGTGAGAAGACGGTTGAGAGTTCTTCACCTCCTTCATCCATTCCGAGTGACGACTGAAGCCTTCAATCGAAGTTAGATCTCGAGAGAGTCAGCTCTTCCACCTATCCATAGCACCACCGGCAGTCTTGACGTGCATCCACTAGAAGCAAAGTTTTGCTTCCAGCTGGTCATTCCTTTTTCCTTTCTTTTCCTATATTGTATTGTATGATATTTTGAATTAAGAAATTAATACAATGTGTTTTTCAATGCATTTCTCTATTCCTTCGACTTCATCTCCATCTTCTTGCTTAGCATCTTTACTTTCATTGCAACACTTAGTGGGATTGCTTGGGTATTGCATACTTAGGCATGTGGATTAGGGATATGAAGCATGTAGCAACCCACCGAAAGGTGTGCGTTGTGCGAGTATGTGAGTAATCTTATTTGCTTAGTGTGAAGCTGCTGCAACGCCTGTCTATAGGTTAACGCATTGCTTGTCTATGAGTGAAGTCAGCAACAATCAACTACCCCAGAGGGTAAGTGGTTGGACGCATTAAGCAAGGTATGCGTTGTTCACTAGGGTTAGTAACAACCGTAGGTCAGCGAAGTTTATGCGATTGTCTTGCATTATGTATGCTTCATTCGTCCATTAAAGATACTTGGGAGGATAATGTAAGGATAGGATCTAGGCTTAGGAAGGTAAGGTCATGTCAGAATCTAGGCTTGGGAGAGCCAGATTAGAACACATAATACAGGAGATAGGCGTTAGAAATGAGCACTATTTGTTATTAACGCATCGCATGCATCCTAGAGATAGGATACGATTGAATGCGGTCACCTTGCTTTCATGTATTTTGCATCATCGCATAGGACAAGAGTAGAGACTTAGGAATAAGCCCTATGGACACTTTTGCATTCAACACATGCGTCCTAGAATTAGGAGCACCGTATTTCCATGGGAAAATGACTTCTCGTGTATGGTTATAGCATGATTGCATGGATTGCGTTGACTAGGGTTGCCCTTGCGATCACTCTTAAGTTTTGCAATGAAAACATCTCCGCATTTTATCTATTTTCCCACACATTTATTTCATGTCAAGGTTTCTCGCATCTCTACCATTCATGCATACTCTTATTGCGTTGTCTGTTAGATAGAAGTAGGAGTAGGATCAATGTAGCAATAACCCCTCCATTATTTTATTCAATTGCTACATGCACAATCACCGTAAACATATAGTTACAAGCCCCTATGTTCAACCTCGGATTACCCGAGAAACTTGCGTTCATGTTATACTTGGCGTGAGCGCAAGAAAACTTGTGGCAGGACACATGGTCATCGCATACATTCGTCGAGTAAGATTGACTTCCAATTTACCCTCACCAGCTAGCTAAATGCTTCTCAACCCATTCAACTGATTTAGCTACTCATGCGTAAATAACAGTGAGTGAACAGATATAGAGAATGAAACTCCATTTTTATAAATGAGTTTATATACAAAATAAAAAATGGAAGATAAATGTAGAGAGCTTGGTAGCAATTCCTTACTGACCGAGGCTTTTACATTGTCAATCTCTATTTGGTTCCAAAGATGTTCCTGCTTCTGCAGGCGTCGGCCCTTTCTCTGTCCTTGAAGCTTTGGGCACTCTCCCAAGCTAACCGGAACGATCTGGCAGCACCACATTCATCTTTCGTGTCCGCCTTAAAACGAAGGAAAACTATGAACAAAGACGTGCGAACCGAAGTATGAAATTTCGAACTGCCGAACGGTGAATCCCTTTTCTGAAGGTTGCCCTTGGTATTTATAGAACATCCAGGGTGAAAATCGACTCCTCTCTCATGATTGTACAGATGGGACTGCTTTAATTCCTAACTGATGCGGCGAATATTTGTCACCGAAAGGTTGAATGTACTTGTGATTGTTATCGACTATCAACTTAATTTGGATTCGACTGTCATCAGCTTTTTGTCCCGTCGCGATTAATTAGCCTTTCACTCAGATGCGCCCACTAATAACGGGTAGAAATGCACGTTATCATAGTGCTAAGTTCTTAAACAATATTGGATTGCATTGATGAAATATATTAAATTGCGTCCATTAAGCATAAATTCTATAATATTGCGGTCGCATGCGTTCAGTGCATTAGAACTATTGATTTTTGTATTTTTGTGCAGAATATGTGTTAACGCAATGCAAAGATTGCGATCGTAGGAATTCATTGGTCGAGCGCAACTTCACCAGAAGGCTTTGCGTTGATTGTGCTCGCAAACATTCGCCTGAGAAGGATCGCCGCAACTTGGTTAGTGAAACATAGTGGGCACATCCGGGTGAAAGGATAATTGAGAGCGATGGGACAGAAAGCTGATGACAGTCGAATCCAAATTAAGTTGACAGCCGATAATGGTCACAAAGTACATTTAGCTTTATCGGTAACAATTATCCAGCGCATCAGTCAGGAATTAAAGTTGCCCCATCTGTACAACCAGGAGAGAGAAGCCACCTTTCACCATGGATGTTCTATAAATACCAAGGGCATTCTTCAGAGAAGGGGTTGACAAGTTAACCAATTGCTTCTGTTCATAATTTCCTTTCCATTTTAAGGCAGAGCAAGAGAAGAGTGGTGGCGCCGGAGATCACTCAGGGCAACTCGAGAAAGAAACTTGGGGTGTAAGAGTAGAAAGCGGGCCAACTCTCGCGAGAGTGAGATTATCTTTAGAGCACGAGTAGAAATAGTGTAAATGCCTGGCAGCAAAAAATTGCTACCAGGCTCTTTATTATAGTTGCATTGTTATTTTGTACTTCATCTTTATATCTATTCAATGGAAGTTCTATTTCTACATCTACTCACTCTCTTAATACACATGAGTAGTTAAACTAGTCGAATGGGTTGAGAAGAACTAAGCTAACATGACCTAGGAAGTTCATTGCTTGCGATTGTCTTATTTTATGCTGTGCAAAATACCCTTTAGAGTTACTCGAGAGAGAGTATAAAGAAAGAACCTAATGTCTCGAGAGAGCTAGGTTAGAATCTGGACTCGAAAGAGCAAGATTAGGCTTGTATAAATAAGAGATAGGGACTTAGAGATAAACTCTGTTTGTCAACTTGCATCGCATGCATCCTAGAGATGGAAATGATATTATGTGGTCGCATATTTGTGTGGACGTCATGTTGTCACCATATAAATAGAAATAAAGGTTTATGTGTAAACCCTGTAGACTTATCGCATATATCGCATGCGTTCTAACCTTAGAAGCCATGGTATTCGCACCGAGAGGTGGTTTACTGTTGTATGCATTTTGCATGATCACAAGCATGAACGCATTCTAGGGAGTGTTAGCCGAAACCCTTCTCAACCCATTCACCGCATATTCATCGCATTTTCCGTTTACCAACTCTTTTAAAACTCCGCCACATTTGTTATTTATTTTTCATCAATGAAAACAACAAACCCAACAATTTATTTATTTAACCGATTACCGCAAAGTCTTCATAAAAATCACCAACGAAATCTATTTTCACAAGTCCCTGTGTTCGACCTTAGACCTACCAGGAAACTCAGAGGAATTTACACTTGAATTCCGCTGGGGAAATTTGAGTGCACAATGCAAATCCACCAACGCATATCATCCATATTTCCACTTCATAAATACGAGAATCACCCACCATGTTGCACTGACCAAGTTGCGGCAATCCTTCTCGGGCAAATATTTGCAAACCCGATCACGCAAAGCCTTGCGGTAATGCTGCGCTCGACCAGTGATTTCCTATTATCGCAATTTCTGCCTTGCGTCATTGCATATTCTGCACAAAAATACAAAAATCAACTGTTCTAATGCGATGAACGCATGTGACCGCAATATTATGAAATTGATGCTTAATGGACACAATTTAACATGTTCTATCAATGCAAGCCAGCATTATTTAAGAACTTAGCACTATGATAACGTGCATTTCTACCCGTTATCACACCTCCAAATTTAAACAATGCTTGTCCTCAAGCATAAGCTAAAGACTTCCTTTAGCAAGTCAACCGCAATGTTCTTTTCCTAGATTTCTCAAGGATACTTCGTTCAAATCCTATATACCAAAGTTTCCTTAAGTCTTATTCAAGTCCCTTCTTAAAATATTTTTAAGACCTAGGGACTGCAAGCTTAACCTTCAAAAGGACTTTACTAATTTTCGGAACATCGCATGATTTATTTCAAAAAGAAAATTTTTATTCACCGAGGTGTCAAATGATTTTATCCTTGCATATTTCTTGTCATTGTTATTATTATTATTTTTTTTCTGACCTTATGCTGATCCAAGTGCCTTGCCTTTGTTTTGGTTTGCCCCCACGTATGTCATTCGGACATCCAACTACGAGCAATGCGCTCTTCCTCAGACTAAACTCATACCTAATTGGCAGCGGAGTTTCGGTCATTTATTTATGCGTTGATCTCGGTGACTTACTTTCGTTTTGGCTTGCCCCCACGTGTGTCATGCGGACATCCAACTATGGGTAAGTGCCTTTCACAACTTAACTCTTATCAACATTGGTTTGCCATTTGCATTGACAATGGAGTTGTTATTCTCAAATTTTTTTTTTCAAAATAGCAAGGTCAAAAATAAATACCTCACTCCCAAATTTAAAATGCGGCAATGTCCTCATTGCCAGAAGATTGAAAGAAGTCATGCGATGTTCTTAGAAAGTTTCGTAAAGAGAGTTTGAAAGAAACCTAGCAAACCCCTAACTTCTAGAAATATTTCATGAGGTGACTATCTTAAAGTTAAGATGACTCTAGTATATATGAAAGACATAGAAGCATATTTTTCTTCATTGAAATCATACTTGGCAAAGAAACAACATGCGGTGATTTACTAAATTTATCTATGTCAGATGATTGCGGTAATCAAAAAGGATGCGGTGATAAAATTTTAAAACTAACATGCGATGTGATAACGCAAAATTTGAAATAAAGATAAGGAAGAATACACCCCCAAATTTGCATTGTTGCCCGCATTGTGTATTGACCCATATTTGCGTTGATCTCTCTTCTTTGGATTGCGGTAATGGAGTGAGATAATTTGCTACTTCATGTAACATCTCCGCAATCCCGTGCCTTAATCATTGTAAAAAAATAAAGAGAGGGTCAAATGATTTTAAATAAAACAATATATATATATATATTTTTTTTTTTTTGTGGAAGTAAGAACGTTGCTGGTGACAAGAAGTTAATTGCGATAATAAGTAACGAGATGTAAAAGTTCATGAAGTATTTGATGCAGGAAAAGGATATTCAAAAGGATTGCATCCCTGATGAGGTTGAATCATATAACACTCAGGGACCACTTATTCCAGGCTGGTTTGTTCACGTCCATGGTGGCTTTTCTCTCTTTTCTTTGTCCTCTGGGATCTTTATTGCCTTAATCCGGAGTTTTTCCCATGAATGCTCATTACAATTTCCCCCTTGCGCATATCAATTTGAGTGCGACCTGTTGAAAGGAATGGTCGTCCCAATATGATGAGTGCATCTTCATCCACTTTATAATGCAAAATAAGGAAGTCTGCCAGAAGGATGAATTTATCGATTGACATTGCGGCATTTTTCAATTCTCCTTCAGGGTGTTTTCGAGATATGTTCGACTCTGCTTTGTGGGCATAAGTGTGCCGACATTCAATTGTTTGAAGATTGATAGCGGCATTATGTTTATACTTGCCCCAAGATCGCATAGTGCTTGGCCACTATAGGTCCCTCCGATAGAGCATAGTATCGTGAAGATTCCTGGGTCGCCCATTTTAGGTGGGATCATAGCATTTTGCCCTGCAGCCACTATCACGATCTTTTCTTCCTTATTTTATTCCTCTTTCATTCTTTGCGGGGTTTCTGGTGGTTGGACTTCTTTTATCTCAAGATCTAGAGGCTTAAGGGTGAACGCAACTTCAGGGTCTATTTTCTCAAACTTCTCCAAACTATAGGTCAACGGGTCTTCGGTTGTCACCGCATTCAAGTTGGTCGCAATAGGCTTCTCCCCCACTTCTGCAGCCATGTTGTCGCTTAGCAGAGAGACTGCTAAGCATTGTTCCTTCTTGTTACCCCTAGCATTGCGAGGGCGCTCAATTGAGCTCGACAACGCTCTTTGCAGCCTGTTTTTCAGCTCGCTCGCAATTTTTCCCATCTGAATTTCGAGATTTCTAATGGATGTAGCTTGATTCTAAAGCACTGATTTGTTTTTCTCAATGTATTGCTTCAACAAGCTCTCTAAGGACGAAGATTGCAGTGTTTGTGAGCTACTAGCTTGGCTATGCGCTGGACCATTGTTTTGCGGGAAAAATCCAGGTGGCCCTCCTTTTTGTGCCACAGGTTGAAAGCTTTGTTGTTAATTTTTCCACGTAAAATTTGGGTGGTTTTGCCACCCGGGGTTATATGTATCGGAATAGGGATTATTTCTCATGAAGCATACCGACTGTGGGTTTGTTGGGCATTTTTCCATCGGGTGAGCATCTCCGCAAATGACACAACTTGCGGTCATTTGAGTAATTACGCTGACCTGCCCTTTCTTTGCTCCCATGTTATTATTGTGATGCCTTGAATTAAACTCATTATCGCAGTCATCTGGCTTTGCAGGGATGCGATAGCCCCACTGTTTGCGTCATTATCTCTAATTCTTAATCTTTGATCATTTTCCCGCCAATCCTCGTGATTTTTGGAAATGCGATCAAGTATGCTCTTTTCCTTCTCATATGTTTTGTTGAGCAGACCATCAGCGGCTGCTACATTGGCAGCGGTCTGCGAAGAGGGATTCAGTTCTTGATAGAAGATCTCCATTTGCAGATAGTCTGGTAAGCCACTATGTGGACAGTCTCTTACCAGCTGCTTAAACATCGCCCAAGCATCGTCATCTTCTTGTTTAAAATTTGTTATTAATTTCCTTCTCCTAGCATTCTCGGTTGGTGGGAAATACTTCTTCATAAAATTTTCCACCACCTGTTCCCACAAAGTTATCTCCCCCGGTTAGAGAGAATATGCCTATTTTCTTGCTTGATCGCACAAGGAAAATGGGAACATAATGAGTCGAACTTCCTCGGTTGAGATATTCGAGAACACAAAAGTGTTGTAGATCTCTATGAAGCTCCGGAGGTGGGTGTGCGGGTCTTCGCCACGCCTTCCTCCAAACTACCCAACAGCCTGGATCATCTGCAACATTACCGGCTTCATTTCAAACCTCGATCCATCTAACGCCGGCCTCATGATTCCTGGAGAGAAATCATAGAGGTAAAGTGATGCATAGTCTCGGATGGGTCGATTGCGATCATTCGCCAGAAGGATGGGGTTGGCCATTATATTATTCGCGTTAGTGGCCCTTGCTTCCGGTTGCTCCGCCATTCTTGGTGTTCTCTCTTGTTGTTGGCAATTGTCTCTTAGTCTGTGTCTAAATTTTCTCTCAATCTCTGGGTAGTAATTCACCAGAGATTGAGAGTCTACAAAGAAATCAAAAAAATTACCGTTAGCACACTATTTTGCCGAAGTCCCCGGCAACGGTGCCAAAAACTTGATGCTTAATTTTATGAAGTGAATTATGGATGATATGCGATTGTGAAATTGGGTTGTACACTCAAGTTTCCTCAGTAGAATCCAAGTGTAAATGCCACTGAGTTTCCTGGTAAGTCCAGGGTTGAACTCAGGGACTTGTGAAAATAGATTGCGATGGTAATTTTTATGAAAACCTTGCGGTGACCGATAACTCAATTAATTGTGGGTTTGTTGTTGATTGCATTAATGAAAAATAAACTAATGTGGCAGATTTGAGAAAAGACAGTTGTGTGATAGATACATCGAGAATGCGGATGAACGAATGGGTTGAGAAGATCTTTAGCTAGCGTTACTTGGGAATGCGTCAAACTATGCGATCATGCTACAACCATGCACAACAAGTCATTTTCCAATACAAATACCTCCAAATTTAAAACAATGCTTGCTCCTCCAAGCATAAGACTAAAGACTTCCTTTAGCAAGTCAAACCGCAATGTTCTTTTCCTAGATATTTCTCAAAGGATACTTCGTTCAAATCCTATAATACCAAAGTTTCCTTTAAGTCTTATTCAATCCCTTCTAAAATATTTTTAAGACTAGGGACTGCAAAGCTTAACCTCAAAAGGACTTTTACTAATTTTCGGAACATCGCATGATTTATTTTCAAAAAGAAAATTTTTTATTCACCGAGGTTGTCAAATGATTTTATGCCTTGCATATTTCTTGTCATTGTTATTATTATTATTTTTTTTCTGACCTTATGTGATCCAAGGTGCCTTGCCTTTTGTTTTGGTTTGCCACCCCACGTATGTCATTCGGACATCCAACTACGAGCCAATTGCGCTCTTCCTCAGACCTAAACTTCATACCTAATTGGCAGCGGGAGTTTCGGTCATTTATTTATGCGTTGATCTCGGTGACTACTTTCGTTTGGCTTGCCCCCACGGTTGTGTCCATGCGGACATCCAACTATGGGTAAGTGCCTTTTCAACAACTTAACTCTTATCAACATTGGTTGCCATTTGCAATTGACAATGGAGTTGTTTATTTCTCAAATTTTTTTTCAAAATAGCAAGGTCAAAAATAAATTACCTCACTCCAAATTTAAATGGCGGCAATGTACCTCATTGCCAGAGATTGGAAAGAAGTCATTGCGAGTGTTCTTAAGAAAGTTTCGTAAAGAGAGTTTGAAAGAAACCTTAGCAAACCCTCCTAACTTCTAGAAATATTTCATGAGGTGACATTCTAAAGTTAAGATGACTCTATAGGTATATATGAAAGACATAGAAGCAATTATTTCCTTCATTGAAAATACATACTGGCAAAGAAACAACATGCCGGTGGATTTACTAAATTTATCTATGTCAGATGATTGCGGGTAATCAAAAAGGATGCGGTGATAAAAATTTTAAAAACCTAACAGCGATGTGATAACGCAAAAGTTTGAAATAAAGATAAGGAAGAATACCCCCCCAAATTGCATGTTGGCCCGCATTGTGTAATGACCCATATTTGCGTTGATCTCTCTTCTTGGATTGCGGGTAAGGAGGAGATAATGCACCAGTAACATCTCCGCAATCCCGTGCCTTAATCATTGTAAAAAATAAAGAGAGGCGTCAAATGATTTTAAATAACAATATATATATATATATTTTTTTTTATTGTCACACCCATGGTGTTCGCTGCCGTCTTCGGGCGTGTTTTTGAAGTAAGAACGTTGCTGTGGAAAGAAGTTAATTCGATATAAGTAACGAGATGTAAAGTTCATGAAGTATTGATGCAGGAAAAGGATATTTCAAAGGATTGCATCCCTGATTGAGGTTGGAATCAATAACACTTCAGAGGACCACTTTAATTCCAGGCTGGTTTGTTCACGTCCAATGGTGGCTTTTCTCTCTTTTCTTGTCCTCTGGGATTCTTTATTGCCTTAATCCGGAGTTTTTCCATGAAATGCTCCACCATGTTGCTCTGACCAAGTTGCGACAATCCTTCTCAGGCGAATATTTTCGAACACGATCACCGTAAAACCTTGCGGTAATGCTGGGCTCGACCAGTGATCTCCTATGATTGCAATTCTGCCTTGCGTCATTGCATATTCTGCACAAAAATACAAAAATCAATTATTCTAATGCGATGAACGCATGCGACTGCAATATTATGAAATTGAAGTTTAATGGACGTAATTTAACATGTTCTATCAATGCAAGCCAGCATTGTTTAAGAACTTAGCACTATGATAACATGCATTTCTCCCCATTATCAGTACCTCACTATTATGTGCCTCACCATGCCATGCTCTCTTGCTCCGCTTAGAGATGGAGAGTGAGTTGGTCTCCATATGTCTGAATGCACGTATTCAATGATCTCTTTGGAGGTGTGTTGTCCTTTGGGGAAACCTTGCCTTGTTGCTTTGCCTAGTATGCAATGTTCACCAAATTTTAAGTTGTTTCCAACACCCTTAGGAAGAATCCCCTGTTTTGGGAGTATTGTAGCCCCCTCACACTGATCTGAGAAAGCCTTTTGTGCCATAACTCATCTTCTGTTGGTTCTTCATCAGTTGCCATCAAGGCCGAATGTGTCATTTGCACATCTTTGATGACATATAAACCATTCACTTTGGTTGCCACCAATACTACTTTAGAGTATTTAATTATTTCAAAGGTGCCTCCAATACCTCTATACTCACAGCCAATAGCATCAAACAACCCCAAAGATAGAAGATTTCTCTTCAATGTAGGAATATACCTCACGTTCCTAATCAATTTCACTAAACCATCTTGCATTTTCAAGGATACAGACCCTATTCCAATAGCTCTGCAGGTTTTGTTATTTGCCATGTAGATCAGCTCTCCATCCCACTTCTTGTCGGTGCAAAACCATCCTTTAGATGGTGTCATATGAACTGAATAGCCAGAATCTATCACCCAATCTTGAGTCTCCATAGTATTCTACTCTCCACCTTCTTCAGTTGTAGCTAAGACATCTGAATACACAAGAGAATTCACCCCTACAGCGGCCTTGGTCTGTTTTCCCCCCTATTTTATTGGTTCAGTTTCCTCTTTAAGGCATAGTAGTCCTTCTTCATATGTCCCATTTTGTGGCAAAAATGGCACTTAATCTTGGACTTGTCACCACCATTCTGTTTCCCCTTCCCATTATTCTTTGTTTTCCCCTTTGAAAACAAGCCTTCACCTTCTTGCTGATCTTTCTTGCTCATTTGTAACTCTAATTCTCTGACTCTTACTACTGATATGATTGCTTATGTTATTATTCTTTCTCTACCATACTTCATGGTTGTCTTGACATCTTTGAATGATTTTGGTAGAGAGTTAAGCAATATGAACGCCTCATTTTCTTCCCCAATATTGTCTCCTATTGATCTGAATTCAGAAGACTGTCTCTTGAACTCATTCAAATTATCCATGAGGGACTTTGCAGCATCCATCTTGTAAGTGAAAAATCTTTCCCTAAAGAAAGCTTTGTTAGGCAGGTCTTTGTTGAGATATATCTCGTTCAATTTGTTCCAGAGGGCATAGGCAGCATGCTGGTCAACAATCTGCCTCAAAACACTATCTATGACATTTAAGACAATGTTTCCATAAGTGTTTACCTCGATTGTCTCTTTCTCTGCATCAGTGAGTGTTTCAGGGTATTTTGCAGGGTCTGTAATGGCCAATAGTGCCTTCTGTTGTCCCAAGACTTCCTTAAAAGCACAAGGAAGCTATCAGTATTTTTTCAGTTTTATTGATGATTACTTGAGATATGACTAGATTTACTTAATAAGTCACAAGTCTGAAACTCTTGAAAAGTTCAAAGAATTTAAGACCGAGACAGAAAATTTGTTAAGTAAAAGAATTAAAATACTTCAATCTGATTGAGGTGGTGAATATATGGATTTACAATTCCAGAACTATCTAGTAGATCATGAAATTCAATCCCAGCTCACAGCATCTGGAACATATTGGGTTTTATGTCCTAAAACTCGTGGTTTGTAAACAATAAAACTTATTCTGAAAAATTCAACAAGTTGTTATTGAATATATGTTTTGCTTATTAGAAATCCAATAAACCTAAAAGACCCATGACTATTACATGAGTACTTAAACTTTATGTGGAGACATAAAAGTAGATCAGGTTCGAGTAAGTAGTTAAGATGATCTATAATATATGAATAAGGTTGGGTGCCTTATTCTAGTAATACTATTGGATGCGGCCTACTCTATAGTTTTTACAAAGAGTTGTAAAGTTCTACAAATGAAGTGATCATAATTCGTACATGTTATGACATGAGAAGTGGGGGCATCCTGTGCAAATGGGTTTGTACAAGATCGGACCACAAAATCAGTCACCCTTACTTTATAATGTTGTTTACTGTTTAAGATTGACTATTTCAAAGCAATGACCTAGGTAACTTACTTTAATCCTGAGTTAACTATGATCTCCTGTTTATTCGAGATTATCCTTAGATTTTCATAGGTAAGGGTTAGCTCAACAGCACCACTCAATAAACCTCCATTTCAGGGGTAAGACTGGGTAGATAGCTGGGGATATAGGGTGCGAGAAGAAATTCATTCCTACCCACTTTATGGGATAGTAGAGAGGTTGTTCCCTTAAGTGCTAACTTCAGGTCTTGAACAAGGGACCTCACCCTCTCATTGGCCCGAGAGGGACTCAACTTGTTGATCGGATCGCAGATCAATTGTTCATTAGAGGATTAGTGGGACTTAAGAAACAAGAGGTAATCTCGGGGGTAAAACAGACATTTGACCTAACTGTTATTACGAACAACCTGTGAAGGATTAACTTACTAATCATGGTTATATCAAGTGAATATAATATATCTACAGTGACGGAAGTTCTACTATGGGATTTAGTGGAGTGACCCATTAGTTAATGAATGGGGGTTAATTCGGTGTAATGAGTTTAGCCAATTAATCTCGCATCATTGGAGCCCATGATTTGTAGGTCCGTGAGATCCCCCTACTAGCTCATAAATGGATTAGCTTTAGAATAGCGTGATAAGTTAATTTGAAACATTCAAATTAGAATTAAAGGAATTAGTAATTATATGAGATATAATTACATGTTTAATTTTAAGAATTAAATGGAATAAGAGAATTAATATTTAAATATGATTTAAATATATGAAGGTGGATTTGTGTAAAATTAATTTAATATTTGATATTGAATTAATTAGAATTAATTAAAATTTTTAATTAATTATTATTAATTTTATTAGAAAAATTAATTATTGAATTAATTTTGTAAAATTAATAAGATTTCATTTTTTAAAAGAAAAATAGTTTTGAAAATCAAATTTGAAAAAGAATAGAAAATGGAAAATCCCAAAAAGTGGGATTTTTCCACTTTCTATTCAAGTAGCATATTCATGGTTTCACCATGAATTTGAGTCAATCTTTCAAGCATGAACTGCAATACATGCAACAATGGTGTTTGCATGATAGTCATGCAATAAATTAAGAAGATTGGATTGAGAATCGGTGATGCTATTGATAGTTTTTTACTTAAAAAGCTTGAGGTTGAAGAAGGTCTTCAACCATGGTGGTACAGTAACCTTATCTCCAAATTCCCTTGATTCAAGCTTATTTTGAGTCTCACAACTCAATCTAAAGCTCCAAGAGAATAGTGGGAAAGATCTTGAGGTGGTCCACAACAAGATTTGGAGAAGTTTACAACTGAAAATCAAGATTTCAAGAAGTTCTACAAAGGTATGGCTTGAAACCCTCTTGTTATTGTACGAGCATGCTTCAGTTACTGCCAAAATTAATGAATTGAAGTGCTTATTGATCCTTGGTTCTTCCGCTGCCTACTGATATACTCCAACAGAACACCACAACAAAACGGTGTTGCAAAAAGGAGAAATCGAACCTTGTTAGACATGGTCTGATCAATAATGAGTTATGCTCAGTTACCTCAATCCTTTTGGGGGTATGCAGTATAGACTGCAGTATATATTCTAAACGTTGTTCCTTCAAAAAGTGTTTCAAAAACACCGCATGAATTATGAAAGGATGCAAAATTAGTTTACGTCATTTCCGTATCTGAGGTTGTCCAACACACGTGTTGGTACAAAATCCTAGGAAACTGGAAACACGTTCGAAATTATGCCTCTTTGTAGGATACCCTAAAGAAACAAAAGGAGGATTATTCTATTATCCCCAAGAAGGCAAAGTGTTTGTATCGACAAATACTACATTTTTGGAAGAAGATCATGTTAAAAATCATCAACCTCGCAATAAACTAATATTACAAGAAATGACCAAAGATGCTATAGAAAAATCAATAAAAGTTGTTGATCAAGCTGGTCCATCAACAACTATTGTTGCCCCGTCACGTCCTTCTCAAGAGTTGAGTATGCCTGACGTAGTGGGAGGGTTATTCAGCAACCTGAACGCTATATGGGTTTAACTGAAACTCAAAACATCATACATGATAACGGTTTAGAGGATCCACTAACCTTTAAAAAGGTAATGGAAGATGTTGATAGGGAACATTGGATAAAAGCCATGGACGTTGAAATGGAGTCAATGTACTTCAATTCTGTCTGGGAACTTGTAGATCAACCACATGGGGTTAAACATATAGGTTGCAAATGAATCTACAAAAGAAAATGAGACCAAACTGGAAAGGTGCAAATCTACAAAGCCAGACTCGTGGCAAAAGGTT
Organism: Benincasa hispida; assembly: GCF_009727055.1. Classification (NCBI taxonomy): domain Eukaryota; kingdom Viridiplantae; phylum Streptophyta; class Magnoliopsida; order Cucurbitales; family Cucurbitaceae; genus Benincasa; species Benincasa hispida. The sequence goes on from NC_052350.1 coordinate 33,835,706, forward strand.
TTACCCAAAGAGAAGGGGTTAATTATGAAGAAACCTTTTCTCCTGTTGCCATGATAAAATCTATAAGAATACTTCTATCCATTACCACATATTATGACTATGAAATATGGCAAATGGATGTCAATACGGCTTTTCTAAACGACCATCTTGATGAAAGTATTTTTATGTCTCAACCAGAAGGGTTCATCGAACAAGGACAAGAACGGAAAGTCTGTAAGCTTAAACGGTCCATTTATGGGTTAAAGCAAGCTTCAAGATCTTGGAATATAAAATTTGATACTGTGATTAAATCTTATGGCTTTGAACAAAATGTTGACGAACCATGTGTTTACAAGAAAATAGTCAACAAGACTGTAGCATTCTTAGTACTTTATGTTGATAATATCTTGCTCGTTGGGAATGGGACAAGCTTCCTTGGTGACGTAAAGAGATGGTTAGCAACACAATTTCAAATGAAAGATTTGGGTGATGCTCAATATGTTCTAGGGATACAATTTTTTCGAAATCGAAAGAATAGAACCCTAGCACCGTCTCAAGCATCTTATATTGACAAGATGTTGTCAAGATATAATTTGCAAAATTCCAAAAAAGGTATGTCGCCTTTTAGACATGGAATTCATTTTTCGAAGAAACTGTGTGCTAAGACGCCTCAAGATGTTAAGGAATAAAAATAATTCCATATGCATCTGCAGTTGGGAGTTTAATGTACACAATGTTGCATTTGGAATCATCAGCAGGTTCCAATCCAATCCAGGACACAATCATTGGACTAATGCCAAAAACATTCTCAAGTATCTGAGGAGAACGAGAGGCTATATGTTTGTGTATGGTCCTAAGGATTTGATCCTTATTGGATACACTGATTCTGATTTCCAGAAGACGTAGATTCAAGAAAATCTACTTCAGGATCAGTTTTCACTCTCAATGGAGGAGCTATAGTTTGGAGAAGCATTAAATAGAGTTGTATTGCTAACTCCACAATGGAAGCAGAATACGTAGCTGCATGTGAAGCCGCTAAAGAAGTAGTATGGCTACACAAATTCTTGGCTGACTTGGAAGTAGTTCCAGATATGCACCTTCTCATCACACTGTATTGTGACAATAGTGGTGCTATTGCCAACTCGAAAGAACCAAGGAGTCACAGACGTGGAAAACATATTGAAAAAAAGTACCATCTCATCAGAGAGATAGTACACCAAGGAGACGTGATCGTCATGAAGATATCCTCTGAAGACAACCTTGCTTATCCATTTACGAAGGCCCTCTCGGCTAAGTGTTGAGGGTCACCTGGTTGGACTAGGACTCCGAGCAACGTAATATAGGGCAAGTGGGAGAATATCTATGGTATTAGTGATGCCCTACTTTATTGTATTTTCCTCTATGTTTCTCAACATTGTATTGTATATATATTTATTCTCACTGAAGTTTTAGTCCAAGTGGAAGATTGTTGGGAACGTCATAGAACTCGCAGTTCGTAAATTTTGTGTTAAACATTATTTTTATCAATAAAATATTATGAGCATTTTATTCAATAAATTCGTTGATATTGCATTTTATGATGAAAATTCAATAGACAAATCCATGGCTATAGTATGAATACTTTAACTTTATGTGGTGACATAAACAGGATCAAGTTATAGTATATAGCCTAAATGGTCTATAAGTATATGGATGAAGATGGGTATTTCATCCTGGTAACACTATTGGATGCGGCCCATTTCATATAAAGATACGAATGATGTGATCCACAAATCATTCATGTAGAGACATGTGAGTGAGGGTATCCTATGCAATGAATTTGCATAAGACTGGACCTCGAAATAGTCACTTTTCTTTATAACAACCGTTTACTGTTAAAACTGACTATTTCAAACTAAAATGACCTAGGATAACATGATCTTAATCCTGAGCTAACTATGAACTCCTGTTTATTTCGGGATTATCCTTTGAGCTGCATAGATGAGAGTAGTCCAATAACACAACTCAATAAGCCTTCCATTTTGGGGATAAGATCGGGTAAATAACTGGGGACATAGCTATGCAAGATGGAATTCACTTCTACCTGACTTAGGGTTAGCAGATAGGTTGTTTTCTTAAGCATTGATGCTTAGTCTTGAACAATGGGGCCCCGCCCTTTCTTGATAGAGAGGGATATGATTTATAAATGGTATTGCAAGTTAGTTTTTCAATAGAGGGTCAATGGGAGCTTGAGGTCCAAGATGTATTTATAGGGGTAAAACGGTAATTTTGACCCAGCTATAAATACGAACGACCTATGAAAAATCGACTTGTTGATTATAGTCGAAATGGACAGAAATATATCTACAGTGAGGAGAGTGCAACTATCGAGCTATAGTGGTGTGTCTTGATAGTAAACGAATAGTAATTAATTTGGTTTAAAGAGTTTAATAAATTAATTACAAATCGTTAGAACTCATGATCTGTAGGTCTATTAGGTCCCTCTACTGGCTCATAAATTCGAATAACAAATTGAGTATTAAATTGGATGAATTTTGGAATTAGGGTCATGAATTTGAAATGTTCAAATTCAATTATTAGGGTTTTCAATTTATTGTATTTGATACAATTAAAAAACATTTAATTTAGATAAAATTAAACGAAATTGGAGAATCAATTTATATTTAAATTATGATTTAAATATGCAATTGAATCATATTGGTGGAATTGATGTATTATTAATTCAATATTAAGATATTAAATTAATTTTCTATTAATTAAAAGGTTTATTTAAAAAAATAGTTTTATATAAATTAATTCTATAAAAACAAAATTTAAATAAAATAGTTTTATTTAAAACAAAAATTGATTTTTAAAATAAAATTAAAGAGAAAGTGGATTTTTCCAGTTTTGCGAAAAATCCACTATCTCTTTAAGTAGTAACTCACCAATTTTCATCAAATTCTCTAAGTTGGAGTTGCTCTCCATGCAACCCTACTTTGATGCATGGATTTTATGTATAAATCAGTCCTCCATGCAGCTTGATGAGTAGATGATTCAAAGTTTTTCTATTGAACTATTGCATAGTTGAAAACCCTCTCAAACCATCAAAAATCATCCCAAATTCAGCTTGATTTGAGTGTTTCCACCGCACATTCCTTCTTAAACTTTGTAGAGAAGATCTTGGTGGTGGTCTTGTTGAAGTTTTAAGCTCAATCTTGAAGTGATTATGCTAAATTCATGGATTAAGTCTTCAAAGGTAATGTTTGCTTTTGAATAGCATGTTTAAACTCAAATTAAGTGTAGTTAAAGTGCTTATTGATTCTGATTTGTTCCGTTACATGTTAGATTACTCTTTCACGAGATCTTTTAATTTCTTAATATTTTAAAATAAAAAAATCACTTTCGAATTAGTATTAATTATATAATAATTTTATTTTGAAATATCATTAATTACATGATCTTTTATCAATATATTTTTGAAATATTCAATTCTTTCCTTACTAACATCATTCTCAAATTTTAACTTTTTTTTGTTATTTATTAATCTCGGTTGATAATCATTTAATGCAGGATATTTCAAAGGGAAATTGTTTCAAATTAATGTTTCAATCATTTTAGAAGATTTAGTTTATTTTCTTCCATATTCATAGCTGAAAATCGACTATCTCTCCCTTGAGATCTCAAGTATATGTCAAATATATTAGTAATAGAAAATGCAAATATACATCATATATACCATGATTTACTTTTTTGAAATTTGTTTTAAATGACAAAACTGCTGAAAATATTTTCAAATATAACAAAAAGTCACTATCTATTAGTGTCTGTCACTGTCTATCACTGATAAACAATAAAATTTTGTTATATTTAAAAATATTTTAAAGCAATTTTCTATATTTAAAAACACCCCTTATTTTTTGTGTATTTACAAATATACTGTAAAATGCACGTATAAATTATTCGAAAAATAAGATGATATATTGTACAAATTGTCTTGTTCATGCACTTATCATATATATCCAGACAACAATTGTTTACTTTTTAGAGAAACTTGTAAATTTTGAAAAGAAAACCATTTTAGATCATAACCGAGAGAAATTTCATTTACATGTTTCTTTTAGTGTGTATATATATATGAGGATTGTAAAATAATAACTCATTAAATTATTCTGGTAAGAAATAGGAAAGTTTAGACAATTGGGTAAACATCTATTTACTTAGACTATATGTGTAAAATGCCTAATGAGATTGTCATTTATGCTCCGATGATCAAAATGGATATTAATGCAAAGTTTAAAAGCTAAAATAAAATATTTCAAAGTATAAGGACCTTCTTTTGCTGGTGAACAAACATAAATACATACCCAAAGTAAATTTCTGAGTTAAGATTAGTGAAAAAATCATAGATGAAAGAATGAAAAATTGAGGACGTGGAATTGAAAGGACATCGACAATAGATACGGTTCATAGATGCGCCATGGGTATTAATTTTCTCTCCATTATGTGTTTAGATTTATTCACAGGCGGATTTTATCGACAAAAATCTACAAGGATTATTTTGAAACAAACTTCAAACTTCAAAGGTTAGAATGAAACTTTTCAATATTCAAATGTATAATTAAAACCAATTGAACCTACTCAAATAGTATTTAAACATTTTTTCTTTCCCAAGGCAAAGAGAGTGAGGGTCAGTATGTATAAAAGATAGAAATAAGATGTTCATGAAGCACACAGCATCAAAAAGTTCCTTATATTTTGCCCTTCTAACTTTATAAACCTTCCAAACTTCCCAAAAACGAACTCTAGAAAAATAAAGTTAAACAGTTACCATCCATCCTCACCCACACAAGTATATGCATACTATAACAGGAAACAAGCCAAAGTTTGTGGCAGGTATACTTGCAAGACGTCGAAGGAGGTCATCTTGTTCCTTTAAGGCAAATGCGGGGCCTGGTTCTATAACAGCGTAGTTCTTTGATAGTAGATGTTTGGAATTGAATACACTTCACAATACTTTTTTAGAACTCAAGGACAGTTGTTGGAATTGAATACACTTCACAATACTTTTTTAGAACTCAAGGACACAATTGTACAAACCTATAGAATAGATCCTATTCAAGAAAGGTTGTACTTCTGTATGAGTTTCTCGTTTCAAATTTATTTTGTGATCAACCATTATATACCTTTTTATCAAAATTAATGTTGGGAGGGGCCTCCCCATAAACTCTCTTCAATATTTGGACAAGTTTATGAGAGAAAAATATATCATTTGAGAGAGAGAATCTCTTCTTTCTTTACTCCAGATTCATAAACAAAGGGTGGTTCCTATTCTTGTTTTCAGTTTTTATTCCAACACAACTCTAAATGGTATACAGTAACACTTGAAACACATTTCAACACAACAAGTTGAAACTTTACAGCATTTTAAATACAGAAGAACGAACACAACAAGATCAGGATTCGTACCCGAGATTTCATGTAAAGATACCCGCTGCATATATTGCTGATATAAAATCATTCTTTCCTCATCGTCCTTGAATACCAATGGGCATGTGAGTTGCCACATTCTCAACTTTAATGACGATGTATAGTGTGTTATAAATCATGCGAATTCGTTATGTAATCATCTTATGAAGTGTTACCCTCTACTGTCTCTGGGTACGGATCATGCCAGCACTCATCTTGCTCAGCAGCCTTTTGCCATCTTTTTCTAAATACATCTAATTCAATGTAGGACTGCCTTCTTACCTGCATGAATGAAATCGAGTTCAAGAGAATATAAATACAAAAGAAAAATGACAAATGTAGACTTTCAAACGCTGTGACAATAACGCCAAAAGGATTGTTTCATCAGATTCCTCCAAGTTATCACAGGTTCAGACCACAGCAGTTCACCCCCCACCCCGGAAAGAAAAAAATTGTTTGGGGACAATAAGCATAAACTCTTTCAGTATGCTATCTATGAATTATGGGATTGATTTTATGATTAAGTATCGAAACTAGAATAATTCATCAGAGATCTTATTCGAACAAAAGTAGAGAATCAGTTATGAAAGCATGAAGTCTAAAGAAACAAATGAAAGTGAATAGGTGTGAAAACTTACATCAGCTCTATGATCCTTAACATTAGACTTGGAAGATGTCTGCAATTATAGAGAACTTCTGTTATTTGATCATGAGGCTTAAGAAAGATTGGTTCTAAGACTAAGAAACACCAATATATCCTTCACTTTTGGTAGCTTCATCACACAGGACCAATAAAAGCACTCAAAATTTAAGTTATAGTTCAAGAAAAAAAAAGAAAGAAAGAAACAAAACATTGCCATAAAATATGAAATCACAACCACAAAAAATGCGAAAGGCATAATCTATTAACTGCAACAATCTTCTTGAGATGGATCCTACAAATTATGCAGATAATGAACAAAATATAACATGCTAATGCCTTCGAAATTATAGATTGAAACTGCAAGGAGACAGTGGAGATGAACTGACTTGACAATGCCAAATATAGAAAAATAAACTTGATAATGCATCACAACCCCAAACCAAATGACTAGGACATAATAATCAAGAAGACAGATATTCAAAAGCCTGATTTAACATGTACCAGGTAGTTGAGATCAAAGATTTCCAAGAAATCATAACGAAAGCAATAAGATAATTATGTTGATGCAAGTAAAATTTTAAATCTATCATATTTTCAACCTCATTTTCTTCTGGACCACCAAGTGTAGGCCTTCCATAATGGATAACATACTCGGAGTCAACGACACCAACATTCTTCGTTCGATCACCCTATTATAAAAAGAGTCCAATGTTTCAAACAAAAGCAGTAGAGAATTGAAGGAAAACAAGATGGCTGCTAATATTTGTAAAAGCAAGGAATAGTAAAAACTCTTGCCTGTGCACAATATCCCAGTTGCATATCCAAGCCCCAAGCATGGATCAAATCATTCTGTCCGGCAAAAGAAATGTATTCCGATTAAAATGATACATTCGAATGTCACTTCCTTGAATAATTTATAATAGGTCAAGAACAATGGGAGGGGAAAGAAAGTATAAGATCAAATGCCAAACCAGCCTTCACCAGAGTCAAGGAAAGTTTTGGTTTACCATTGTCCATCCATCCAAGGGTTATATAAAAAACAGTAGCAACCCACCTGGATCATATACCAAACACAACGCCATGCAGCTCGGGAAAAAACCGGGGCCATCATTTCTATCCATCTGCAACAAGGGATCTCATTTTTTCAGACGATCACTGTGCACCTACGCACAGTTCTGTAAAAGCTATCTATTTTGAGACATTCTCACAAAGAGCATAGAGCTTCTGGAAGTTGCACTTACCCAGTGCAGGGAGGGGCTGTACTGTTGTCATCACAACCTTTTCCACCATTGCTAGGTCTAAAAGTCCTCCTGCAGGAGTGACAGACCAAAGGTAGAACCATACAACAGTAAACAACTGATAAAAGCATATAAACCATAAATCAAAATGTCAATGATCAATGACTTCGAAAGGTAAAATATTCATGTCCAAATAATTCAACTTCTAAACAAAATCAATAAATAAAATAATAATAATGATGATGATGATAGGAAAAAAAAAGCCCACATAGAATGCACCAAGAAAGAAGAAGAAGAAGAAAAAGAGAGAAAAAAAAAAAAAAAAAAAAAAAAAAAAAAAAAAAAGCCACATAAAATGCACGAATAGGAACAACTAAACAGAAGTCCTGGGATTTTCGACTTGTTCTCAGCATCTCCTCTACTTGCCATTCATTAAAGGCGAGAGTTGAAACACCTGAATTAGATCAACCCATACGTGGGACAAAGTCCCCAGCTTAAGAATATAGCATAACTGACGAAAGTACAGTCTAACAGCAGAACTTGACAAGAATCCAAGTCCCGTTATACCCTCATAACACAATAAATATCTTTATGGAAAATCCCAAGGAACTGTCCATTACCCAAAGGCAAACATGCAATGACTTAATTGGTTGATGGAGTTTGTCCACTATCTGTTATTTTACTCCGTGAAGAAGCTATGAGATTTTTGCTTTCATGGGAAATTGATACAAAGTTCATATGAAATCAGGGGAGGGGAAGAAGACCTGTGCACTGTCGATCGCCTCCCACGTGCAGTAATTTGATGGTGCACCTCTGATTTGTATGGATCAAGTGCTGGTTGTGATATCTCAAGTCCTTCACTGTCAATAATATGTACATACCTTATAATGGGGAGAAAACATTGAAGCAGGTCAGCATATTTGATCTCTTAGAAGTTAGTAGTTACTAAGAGAATATTTAAAGAGAAAAACATCATGTGCTTAGTTTTGTTTTTCATCAAACAAATTACAGCCAACTTACTGTTCAGGATTGAAATTATCAACTCCAAGGTCCTCATCCCAAAGAAAGATGTAATTATATTCTGCTACAATATCAGGATGTAAGAAGCGCTTGGCAAACCACCTAGACATCATCAGATCAAGGACCAGGGAAACAAAGTTAAAGTCAGCAATTTCTGTAAATAGAGTGAACAAAACGGATGTAGTAAATTGAATATCTACCACTTAGTTTGATTGACTGCAGTTACATGTACTACCCGATTACTCCAATCAAACTCCCTCCACTCATCCACGATACCATCATAATGGAAAAGCATCACAGCAAAGTCACTAGAAAGAAACTGCAGAATAGCTGTGAATAAGTACAAATAAATGGCCATGGAATTAACAGGATAGATTTGAGTTTAGCAATATGATTATACTTTTATTCATACCTTTGTTACCATTTTATTCACAAGATCCTTTTGTTTAATCCCAACGGCCATGGCAAATAAGTTACCTGATGAGTTAACTGGATTCTGTTTCAAGTTATGCACAGACGGTACAAGTATTAAGATAATCAACAAGCACAAGTATAAATTTCACGAGTTCAACTATGTGCATAAACAAGAAATTGAAATTGAAGAAAAGTATTGTCTGGTAAAATAGGGGTTCAAAACTAAACAACTGGCTTCATTAAAAGAAAGTTGATTTTATGGGATTTCCTTTTAGCTAACTAAAAGATTACAACTTTTTTAACCTGTTTGGTTACACAGTAAAATGTGGTTTTAAAAATTGTAGAAATACTTGAAAGAAAATGTTTGTTACAGGAAGCCCTTATTTGGTGCTTTTAAAAAAATGCTTGTAGCAGCTAACGAAAGATCCTCCTAAACTCACTCTAATAACATTTCTCTTGAATAAGTAACAATGATAACGTTTCCTCACTAGCAGAAGGAAGATATAAGGAACTTTGAAGTCCCTCAATGCTTTGAAGGAAAAACAACAGAACATGAAAAGAGAAAAAAAGGGCATAGACTTCTCTTTCTGAATATTATCTTGATCTGTGACCTGATAAGAACGCTTTGATGCACCCCATAGCGGCCGCATTTCCAAGTTAGATGCAGTGACAACAATGTCTTTAGGTAGCGGCTCACTTCCATTTGGCCTACATTGATTCTAATGAAAAAAAAATAAACATGAGCATCAAAGGTAAAGATCATTTATGTTATATAGAGATGAGCAGCTTGATACAAAAAAAATTGTTCATCCTTGTAGCAATGGTTGAAATAGCGAACGAACCTCACATTTATTGAACTTTGAACCGACTAAACCATCTATGCCCCATCTAGATATTTTCTGCAGCGGAAGAATGATATGTATCACTCTAGATGTTCAATGAGCTAAAATCCTTTCACATACTGACAGAGTGGCATAAAATACATGATACTAAAAATGAAATCTATTGCAAACGCCACCATACAATGAATGAAACTTCAAAAACAACAAAAAAGGGAAAAAAAAAAAAAAGCTGAAAAATCAGAAAAAGAAGCTGAAAAATCCTATAAACAGGCTGATAAGTAATTGGCTGAACCCCTCTACTCTACCAGAGGCCCCCATCCATCCTAAACCCAACTTCAAGAGACAACCAGGGTTTTAAGTTATTAAGTTTTCGATGGCATAAATACAAGGCCTTGAAGGGTATCGCCAAATATCTCGAGCTTTGACCACCAAAGCACCCCTTGGTGCTTGCTACAAACAACAAGAGGTATTAAAACTATGAACTGCAATGATAAAGTAAAAAAACAAAAACAACATTGGATTCATAGAGAGAGCAACCAAGAGTTGAAAATCAACAAGAGCAAGAAAGCATACCTCCCTATAGTCTGGTGCTACATATACACTCCCCACAAACAATACAAGACAAATCAAAGAAGCAGTTGGAAGAAGGCTACAAAGACATGAATTCCTACTTTTTTGCTCAGAAAGCAAGGGCAACTGCAAAGAAAACAACTCAAAATAAGCAATGAAACAGAACCATGTCCATAGGAGCAGATACACAAGCATCTTAAACCCCACAAAACAAAGGGTATGATTAATTAAACAACACCCATGAATTCTTGATTGGTTTCCATCAAACAGAACCAAAAAGAACCCAAATCAAACCAAACAGAAACAGCAAATAAACACAAATAGCATAACCCAATAAACAAAAAAGTTCATTAAGAAGGAGCAGAAGAAGAAAAAAGGGAGGGGGGGGAGGGGGTGCTTACACAACCGGAGAACTTCATATTTCCATGAAATTGCAGAGAGATTGATTGTTAGTAAAAGAGACAGAAAAGAGGCAGAACTGCCCAAATTTCAATACCCAACAACTTTCACCGGAAAACACTCGGCAATAACATCCAAAAATGTTGCCCTCTTCGGGAAATGAATTTAAAAGCAAACGTGGGAGAGAAGGAAAGTCATTATAGAGAGAGAGAGAGGAGTTTCAAAGAGAGAAATGAAAGGGATTCTTCAGTTTTTTCTTTTCTTTTCTTTTTTCTCTGAAGAGAAACGACATTTTGGAAAAACTGAGGCAACCCGATTCACAAGGAGTAACGTTAATTACACAAAAGAGAACCTTTTTCAAAAATTTTCATTTCTGTTCTTTTTGATCTGGAAGGACGCAAGGATGATGAAGAAGAAACTGTAAAGAAAACCAACATAAATTCAAACAATAAAAAAATGGAAAATACGTGTTTTCAATATGATTTGCTGCTTGGTTTTTCTTTTTTTTTCTTTTTTCAAATTAATTAAGGAATTTTTATTTGAAAAATATTTGAGTGTATTCTAGTTTAGATCGAGAAAATTTCTTGTATTATCATACTACCTCCATTAATTACTTACAATAAAAATACCATTTAAAAATTACATGGAGTCCTTCAAATAAATAAATACTAAAATTAATAAATGATTTAATGACATGTCAAATAATGAATTGAAGTAACAGGTACTACAATAAAAATAGTATTTAAGAATTACACGGAGTCCTTCAAATAAATAAATACTAAAATTAATAAATTATTTAATGACATGTCAAATAATGAATTGAAGTAATAGGTACTACAATCACGGGGTGATAGTCGATTCGTTTTTGTTTGTTTTTAGACCAACTAAGAACTAAACCTTACCAATGGTTTTATAAAGAAGGGATTCAAATCAATATCCAATAAAAAATAAAACCAATAAATTGGTTTTTACGTTTATTATCAGTTTAGTTTTTGGTATTTTCTTTTTTCTTCCAGAATTTTTATTTTTTATTTTCACTTTTGTTTTAAATTTGTTCTTTTTGTTAATTTTAAATTGGAATTGGATTCATTTCTTCTTTTTATAAATTGAAATTTCATATTTTATTTGTTGACACTTCTGTAAATTTAAAAAAAAAAAAAAAAACATATAAACACCGTAATAATTGATCTTTTTTCCTAAACAACAAATATATGCATCATAATTAAAATACCAAAAAGTATTTGATGTTAGAGTTCATTTTTAGTGTATATATACAATTTGTTCGGTTTGACTTTGGTTGGTTTTACAAATAAAAAATCAATCCAAACCAATATATTTTTTGTTTTTTCTCCAAATACAAATCAATATGTCCAATTTTATACTAAAAAACCAAACCAAACCAAAATATTAATATCAATATCTCAATTTTACGGATATATCGACAAAATATCAATATCGATGGATATTCCTATAAATCACAAACTTTATAAAATTTATTTAGATTAATAATTAGTTGTTTTTACTCCTAAACTAAGTTATGGATTCGTATTCTTGTTCATATTGGACTAAATAGATGATATTTTTTTTTATGTTTTACAAGCATTAATAAAAGATGTTGGAGATATCCATAGATATTTAATATCACTATCGAACCTTTTGATTCAGGGATATATCGATGGATAAATTGACATATCAATGGATATTTTCATCCTGTCCAATTTAAGCATTCAATCACAAGTTTTCATATTACAATTTTTCAAAAAATAAATATTTTTTAAATAATTTTTTTCCTTTGTGATTTAAGATGATGAATGAAAATGGGCGTATCTAGGCTTTTTACTTTTACATCATATTAATAAGCAATTAAATGGACCAAGTCGTAGGTTTTATTTTTGTAATTAATTTATATAAATGTAATGATTTTATTTTAGAATAGTTCGTTACAATTAAAGGATTATATGAATTTTACTTTTTCTTCAATTCAATGAATGTAGGAGAAGGAGTTTTGTTTATTTATTTTTTTAAATAATTATATAATAGAGGATTAATGGATGGATCAATGAAATGTAATTTTTGAGGTATCTTATTTACCAAGTTAGGTTTAAATTGGTTGAAATGAGAAATGAACCTTTGATATTATTAAATAAATAAAAATAGTTGCATTATCCATTAAATTATACTCGAATTAATGATTTTGAACTTTCATCCATTTTTAAGAGGATAGAATTGTCAACTAAAGTAGGCAAGATGGACGGTTTAGAATTTAATCTTATCCTTTACGTCTCAAATACTTTGGGAATATTTGGGAGTGATAGTTACATAGTGAATTTAGATAAAGAGAATTAGATACAATTAATTTTTAAACAATTAAATTTATGTTTTCTTTCAAATTTTTTAAAGTGATTTTCAAATATTTAAAAGTGATTTTGAATTATTACGTTTGGATTTAAAAGTCAATTTAGAGTTACCAATTACTTAAAATTATATTTTCTATTTAAGAAATTATTATTTAACTTAATAATTATGGTAAATATCTATTTATGTTTATTTTATTGTTAAATTTTTATATGCATGGTTGATATTTTGAGTAAAATGAATGTTTATAATATACATATCGAAAGGAAATTCAAATATATATATAATTGTTTGTTTTATTAACCATTTAATGACAGAGAATACTTGTCATCTTTTGTTTCAATATTTAAAATAAAAAAAACGATTTTACAAATAGGCAACCAACAATATTTAACAAAAATAGAATTAGATAGCCATTCTAGGATTGATTTAGTATTCATCTCAAAATCACTCTCAAACACACTCTTAAAATATCTTCGGCAAACCATATATATATATATATATATATATTAGCAAAGTTAATGGAAGAAAAATATCTTTTCCACCCACTTTAACTATCTGTCTCTTTTAAACCCTTGCATTCTTTTAATGTGGTGTCCAAATATTTCCCAATATAGCATAATTGTAATGTGTTTTTAAGAAAATGTTTGACAACTTTTTTTTTTCTTTTTTTCTTTTTACAAATATGGCATAAACTTGACCTTTATTATTCTTTTCTATGTCATATTTGAATCTAGGTTGGATTTTTTCTTATGCCAGATTTATAAAATTTAAATTTCAATGCCTCAATGATATACTTAACCAGGGATTGTTTTTCTTCCCCCATTTTTTAGGTTGAATTTTATTTTTACTTTGTTCTTTTCTTTTTAATTAAAATGTTTAGTCCAATTATCTAAAATACATAATAGATCAAGTGATAATTTTTATATTACATTAGCAATAATAGGAAAAACCCACTAATGGTAAAAATTGATGACCTTTGAAATGCAATTACTATTTGATCCACTAAACTATGCTCAAATTGATCGACATTTTTCATCTATTTGACATTCAAAATGTGAAAATAATAAATTCAAACTTTCATACTAACTTTGAAAATTGCATTTTAAGGTTGACCTCAATGATATTATACATTACATTTTCTTCTCTTTGAAAATTTTCTAAATATTGTTGGTCTACCATCCTCTAATTTTTTTCAATCTCAAATGTAATTTTTTTTAGTAAGTTGATGATTTTAAAATTACATTTCACCGCTAATCATTTAATATACTTGAAATTAAATTATGTCAAATCACTTATGCAAGAAATTACCAATTATATTAATATGATTTTTTTTTTTTTTTTACATAATCAAACTTCTAACTTTAAGGTTGATGATACAAACATTATGTTAATTGAACTATGTTTATTTTGACATATTAACATGATCTATAATAGCTTTACAAAGCTAATTACAATTAAACAATTTAACTTAAAATATTGATTCCAATACTAAACATGCACTAAAAATATTGAAAATTAATTTTAATAGTAGAAAATCACTTTTGAAAGTGTAGAATTAAACATTGAAATGATGGTATGAAAATCACTTTTAACAGTTAATTTTGTTAAAATCACTATTTCTAAAATCATTCTCAAATATGCGCTTAAATTATATTTAAATAAATAAAACTTAGAAAGATAAATGCAGAAATAGAGATTGAATCTCTAAGAATTGTGATGATTGTCATATTCACTAAACCATGTTCAAATTGAATTTATGATCTTTTACTTTATTTATTTATTTATTTATTAGAATACAAGAGTAACCAAGAAAACTAAGAAGAGCGACAATCACCAATTGAATATTTTGTTGATAATATAATATTTTGACTAATTGAGCTATATAGTTTGATACTTTATTTTATGAGTTGTTTTTAAATATAGAAAAATGAACTAACTTATTTACAAATATAACAAAATATTACTGTATATCTATGATAAACAGTGATAGACAATAGATGTCTATCAATATCTATCACTTGCATTATCTGTGTCTATCATTAATAAACATTGATATTTTGCTATATTTATAAATATTTTCAGCAGTTTTGTCATTTAAAACAATTGTCCTTATTTTATTTTAGTACATTAGAGTTGAAGATTTGAATCACAAATCTCTAAGTCGTGAATTGGGCTCAAATATGTTTTGAACTAATAATAATAATAAATAAAAAAAAAAAAGTGTTTTTGAACGATGTTGGCTGTTATTTTATTGCCATTACCTTATTTGTTTCCGAACGGCAATTTACTTGCATTCTTTTTTATTGGCTGATTGAGAGTGTAGGATAAGGTGTGGGTGGATGTTAAGCAATAAAATAATAGCAATGTCTAAAATATTTTTTAAAAAAAAAAAAAAAAATTCGAGAACTAAAGTAGATATTTTTAAGAGTTATTATTTTTTTTTTTCAAAAGATTACATTTTTTTGTCCTTGAAATTTCCAAATTTGACATTTTAACTACTTAATTTTGATTTTAGTTATATTTTAGTCCATATCGTCAATTTTCGATTAATTACGGATAGAAATTTGTCATGATACCATATTTTCTCTCTTCTATTTTTCCCTCTCCTTTTTCCTTCCTTCATCTATGGTAGTTGCGTCGTTGTCGTCTCTTTTTTCTTTTTATTTTATTTTCTCTTCATCCTCCTTTCTCCCTTTTGACCTTCAATTTCTTTTTTCTTTTTTTAAACAAATGTGATAGGGAAGAAATGAGAGGAAAGGATAAAAAGAAAGGAGAAGAATAAATTTTTCATACAATTTTAAACACAATTTTCACGATTAATCATGATTAAAATCATTTTAACTATTTTTAAAATCACTTCTAAACCTTTTTTTTTTTTTTTTACAACCAAACTTTCAAACTCTCACACCCTTATTTGTCATACTAACGAACAAATACTATGATAAAATTTACACAAATCAATTAAAATCAAAATTAATTTGAAATATAAAAACTAAATTTATAATTTAATCTATATTTTATTATATTTTTCAAATCCAAGCGGAACAATATATTCTGAAATGAATGACCATATAAATATATATATTTGAAACATAATGACCATACAAATATAAATATAAGTACATCTTCACATTATTTTGTATAATTACTGACAAATGAAATCTTGTATTTGAAAATTTTATTTCCCATTTTCTACGCATTTTATTCGCACAATTCTTTCATAATTCAATGAGTAGAAAATTAAACAAAATATATAATAATAATGAGTAAATTAAATGTCTTTGCAAAATAATAATAATGATAATAATAATAATAAAAAATAAATAAATGCATTATAATGAGTCAAAATTAATGGGCTCCCGCTACAATTTTTTTTTCTTCTTAAACTATAATATTAAATAATTAATATATTGTACGTTTTAAACCACAATGACTGCTGTCTTTTATTATTTATTTATTGGTGTACGCTCACCTTGCACAATAAATTGGATTTTGTGCACTATTATTGTGAAGGATAGTGTCGGTTGCAATTGTGTAATATTATAGTAAAAACAATATTTAAGTCCATCTCACTCATCTTCCTGTATTATCCATTTTTTTTCGGTATACATTACGAGATAGGGGATTAAACTTTCAATCTGTAGGTATAAAGGTCATATCAATACTATCGAAGTAAGTTCACTTTGATAATCTATTCAAGAATTCAATCCTAAGTTGTTACGTGACAATTTTTTTTTATTATTTAAAAGAGATGATGCATAGAGATATAATATACTCTATTTTTATTGTTATTATTATTATTAGAAAATCAAATCTTTACCATTAAACTTGATATTACATATTTTTATACCTATTGAATTATGCTCATTTTAATTTGTATAATAATTTTCTGAGAGTAAAATGATTAAACTCATCAACTATTGTAGTTGTAGAAATTAGACTATAATTTCTTAAAAGGAAAAGAAAAAAAATTAAAAGTCAAAGCTCAACTGACATACACTGTGTTAGTGACTATAAGGTCTGTACTTCAAATCCTCTACCTCTGATTGTACTAATAAAAATAAATAGAAGAGAATACAAAAATGAGGTATAACAGGAAGAGTGATAATTAGGGTTTTAAATATCAATGTCCACAAAAATATCAAATTTATAGAAATATAAATGAAATTATCTATAAATTATTATTTATATTATATTCATATTGATAATTTTTTTTTCACTTTTTTATGTTTTATTGATTTTTTTATATAGAGAAAATATCGATTTACACTTTACATCGACGTTGATTCATTGATGGTTGAAAATATCATGAGGACGAAAATTTAATAACCTGGTGTGAATGGCAAAAGTTTCTCTTTGTGAAGAGACCAATCATTTATCTTTTTTATTTTTTAAAAATTTATTTATTTTTTTATCATCTTTTTGCGAAAATTCTATATGAAACATTTAAATTCATAAACCAATTCTAAAAATAAAAATAATCTTTTTAATAAATACTTGTTTTTATTTTTTCAAAACTTATCCTAGATAATTTAAGTTTGAGATTTAAATTGAAGTTTAGGATGGAAATTGATATTACTTTGTCAATTTTGGGTTAAAATATTTTTTTCCAAAATAATTTTAGTCTTAAGAAAATGTATCAAATTACATATAACATAAAAAATGAAAAAAAAAATTCAATTTCAATTTTAAAGATATGGAATTAATAACATGACGATGTTAATGTAGAATGGAGGTTTCAATCTATGTTCTTATAATTGAAGGTATATGTGTAAACTAGTTGCTGCTGCAAGTTAACTTAGATGAATAGTTTTGAAACTTCAAAAGATTATTTAGAAAATATACACTTCTTATACAAGGTAAAAATCTTTATTAATAGTGGAAGAAATTTTAATTTATTTTATAAAAAAATTGAATTATAGTTTTTGATGTCTCCCTAATTTGTATTTGTATATTGTATTATTGCCCCTTGCATTGTAGTATCCAAATGGCTATATTCTTAATATTGAATTTCTAGTTAATTGATTCAAAGTTATGATTATATATATATATATATTTTAGTACAACTAGCAGATAAATATGTAGTTGATGATTTAGACCATTGAACAATGATTAAAGTTTGTATTGTTTATTGGTTGAAAATTTTTTATCAATAGATCTCTCAATTTGTTGATGATAATAAAAAATTTTCTTGCTAATTTCTTTGTATTTCAAGAAATAAAAAATAATGAGTGAAAAAAAAAAAAGTTAAGAAAGATATATAATAAATGTTTTTCTTGCTACATTCATTCTTCAAGATAGGTATTCTCTATTTTAAAAAAAAATATATGTGGAGAGAGAAATTTAATCTCTGACTTTGAAATACAATCAATAGTTACACTATATTCATTTTAACTTTGATCGAGCTACTTTAGTATAACATTTTGATTGAGATAAATTTTCATGTAAATTAAAAAAAAAAATGCTAATTTCTTCTTGTGTTCCTTTTATTTGTTGGAGAGCTATCATCAAGTCTTAGGAAAGATGCATTTGGGGGTTGAAGGGGTTGATACAAGGAAAAAATTCAACCAAAAGAAGATTAAATCGATTATTACAACATGATCTTAGAATAAAGTTCTTATATGCACACACCAATAATACAACATGTACTTATTGAAAAAGGATTATCTGATACGTTACGTATCAAGTTACACACAATATTACAATAACTAATTCAAGAACATCAAAGTAAACACAGATAATGAAGCAAAAAAAAAAAAAAAAAAAAAAAATTACAAAATCTGGTAACCTAGTTCTGTGCAATACCACCTATGTCTAGGAGACATTGTACCCTAGAAAAGATATTTCACTAATAAATAGCTAAACAATTACAATGTTGTATTTATCTATAAATTAAATACAAAGCTTTGATAGTGACATGTGAACAACCTAATTTAATTAATGGATACTACTTAGGTTCTCTCTAATAGGTTGTTTGAGACACTGAGTTGAGATAGAATGTTTGGAGTTCATATGTCTGTAAAGTTTATATATCTGTGGAGTTCATATATCTTTTGAGTGTAGAGTTATTTGGCCTGAGTTCATATGTTTGTATTTGAGATGCAAAGTTGAGTTCATATGTCTGGGATATATGGTGCAATTTTTTGGACTCTAAATAATATGCTCTTACTATTTTTGTTTTGTAACTTTTTTATTCAATAATTTTACCCATCTTTGTTTGAATAAAATATAGATTGCAATTTTTTCTTTTAATTGTTAAAACTTTTCTTTCTTTTTTTCTTTTTTGGCAACAAACAACAATTAACCCATTACATTTCTTGTAGAAATATGGTTAAATAAAATGAGAAACCAAAGAGAAATCAAAACTTTTAATTCCTAATTTTTCTCCATGAATTTCATTATTTTTTTCTTTTTCTTCTTCTTTCTGTTGTTGCTCTATACTTTAACTATGTAATGAAATTTTTTTAATTAAATCTCTTTCATCATCTTAGCAATCAATGGAATGTCATCATACTTCTTTAATAATTTCATTTTCATTTTCTCTAAATTTGGAGGATCATCAGAGAACAAATCTCAATTTTTCACTAATTCTTGCTAGAAAATATTTCAGGAATTTTTTTTTATATTTTTTTTTATATGTTACATACTTTTCAACTACATACTTACTTTTCGTCTAAATATTCTTAACACTCATTTGATATGTGAATTCAGTTAAATAAAATTATTTTTTTACAATTTTTTACATATAAATATTGCACTTAATGTAGACAATATATATATATATATATAATCAACAACCCTACAACATACTTTAACAATCATCAGTCTTATAATAGTCAGAGGTAGTTGTTGAAGATGCTTTCACTGGAGTTTGTAGTTGGAGGTGGTTTTTGGAGCTTGAAGTTGGTCGCATGAAGGTGGTATTGGAGTTGGTTGTCGAAGTTCATTATTGAAGGTGGTTTTGAAATCTCAGTGTTGGTTGGGCGAAGGTGGTCGTCGAAGTTGATCATCAAAGATGATTTTTGTCGGAGATTATAGTCGGAGGTGGTTGTCAGAGCCCGAATGTTAATCTCATGAAGGTGGTATTATAGTTGGTTGTCAGAGTTTGTCGTCGGAGATGGTTGTCGAAGTCCCGAATGGGTTGCTGAAGTTGCTCATTCAAAGGTGGTCATTGAAGGTGTTTTTCATCGGAGTTTGTAGTTGGAGGTGGTTGTCGAAGCCTCGAAGGTGGTTTTCGGAGCTTGAAATTGGTCATTGAGTTGGTAGCGCGAAGGTGGTCGTCGGAGTTGAGTCAACGGAGGTGGTTACCGGAGCTTAAAATTGGTTGACGAAGTTGGTCGCATGAAGATTGTCGAAGCCCGAAGTTGGTCATTGGAACTTTCATCGGAGGTAGTTGTCAGAGCCCCGAGTTGGTCGTTGGAGTTTTCATCGGAGGTGGTTGTTGGAGCCCGGAGTTGTTCCCGGAATGTGACAGTGGCCGATAGGTGAAACCATTGAAAACATTGGAAAAATGGAGAGTTTGGGTGAGTTGGTAAAATATACCAACTCAACTCCACCAACATTTAAAGTTGGTGGGCTAACAATGAGTTGGTATATTATGCCAACTTAACTCAACTCTTGTTGGTGAGCCATACACTCCCTAAGTGTGACATCCCCTCTCAATGAAAGCTTCAATCTTTCTAATTTCAAATGAAAATTGCTTCACTTAATAGACTTAGGTTCCCTCTAGGTATAAGAATTACTTTTCAAGAAATTGATAATGCTTTAAGATGATCTAGAGAAATAACTCAAGATCTAAGTACTCTTTGTTTCACAATCACTAGGATTGACACACGATAACCCTAAAATGTAAGAATATAAGCCTTAAATATGTACGACCAAAGGGAAGAACCAACATAATGCCATAATTGGCCGAGCAGAGAAGGCAAAAAAATCTTTAAAAAAAACACCTAGATTTTTTTAAATAAGTCTACAATGTGAGAGAGATCTTATAAAGTATCCCAAAAGACAACAAGCAGAACATCTCGAGGGACAAGATGAAGAACAAAGATACTAGCAACTATACTTGAAA
Source organism: Benincasa hispida (assembly GCF_009727055.1). Lineage (NCBI taxonomy): Eukaryota > Viridiplantae > Streptophyta > Magnoliopsida > Cucurbitales > Cucurbitaceae > Benincasa > Benincasa hispida. The sequence continues at coordinate 33,856,688 of NC_052350.1, forward strand.
AATATAGCTAACATCAAAGCTCTAACACTCTCGACTAAGAAGTCAAATGTTTAAATCCTCCATATGTGCCTTTTTTAATTAGTTGAACTATATTTAAATTTGGCATGTAATAAATCAATATTATGATCGTAAATTTCATTAACATTTAATTGACTAATCTTATTCTTTGAATGTAGCTAGTCTCGTGGAGTAAGTTAGAAAATCAAGAAACTTTTAAAATGATATTTTGCTATCGCACTACATATCTTCGTTTTCTTATCTATTGCATTACCGTTACAATTGCATGCATTCTTTTTTGAGTTTACATTTTGAACTCACCATTACAATTTATAGATAATTTAAGTCTCATTTGATAATTATTTGGTCTTTGAAAATTGTGCTTGTCTTCTCACAATTTTTTATGAACTTTTCATATTTCTCAAGTAAACATTTGAATACTTAACCAATTTCAGTTTTTGAAAAACTGTTCAGTTTTTGAAAAACTATTAGAACAGGTCTTAAAAGATTTATATAATTAAGTTTAGTTCATATATATATATACTACTACTACTTTTTAAAAAGATATTTATTATGTGGTCAATAATTTCACAAGCATATACTAGAAGCATCAATTGGCTACACCATGTGCTGAACAAAGAAGTAAACATCAAATTATTGTTTCATTGAACTTTCAATTAAAAAGAACAAAACTCCATGGGGAAAAACTTGTGGGAAAAGAAAAAAAACTATCAAATCAAAAGAGAAGAAGAGAAAGTGGGCAAGAGAGTTGAGCACAGCAAGGCTCGGAGGGTGACATTTGTACAAAGGTTGACTTTGACTTTTCATCATAACATGGAAGTTTTTTTTTTTCCTTTAAAAAAATACTCTTTTTTGTACAACGTGGGAAGGTTTATATGGCTTGAAATGTTGATAAAACTATTCAAACCAATATTCTTATAGATCTTAGTTGTTATTTGATATAATTTATATGAATATTAAAATATGTCAGAGTTGAATAACATATTTTATTTGATTGGTATGAATAATACAAGTTTTTGTTTTTAAAAATGACAAACTTAAATAATCAACTATTGAAGATAATCTCGTTAAGGCACAACGAAAGCGAACTCTCTAACAAGGAAGTTTGGTGATCTCCATTGTCTTATGAGCAAGAGTATGAGCTAAATTATTGAGACAATGAAGAGTATGATAAAAAAAAATAAATTTCCATGAATGTAGAATTCAATCTATGTAAAGATAATAGACTAAGTATCACATGTTGAAACAAAGATTAAACTATAGACAACCATTATATCCATGCATAATGAATGGTTAGAATTGTTGTGGGTCATTTCGGGCTAAAGGACATAATACACTAGCAAACACATCAAATCTAACAAAAACATATTAAAATTATCCTAAATCAAAGGCCATAAACACACATTTTAGGTGTATTTCATTGTCCAAAACTTGAAATTTTGCTAGTTCCGAGCAAAAGTAGAATAAACCATCAGGAAGATTCTAAATATACATGCAATTAAATCATGCCACAATAGTAAGAGTAACATGCTAGATCCATAAGTAGAAATATTCAAGCACGTTCTTTTATTATGAAATTTTAAGGTCAAATCAATTCATACTCCATGTTTTGTGTGCCAATCACATTCAATTCGAAACTTAAGAATTGACTTTAGATTTAATTGTGCTTCTCTAAATTTTTTCCCCTACTCTAGCTCAAGCACCAATAATCAAGCATCCAAAATAACTCAATAAAGTAATATATCAACTAATTTGCCTGCAATTTACTCTAATGGATGCCCTAAACTTGCATTCTTTTACCTAGGGCACTAGCTTTAACACATTCACCACAAAGACTCATACCTAGTCAATTCCCAGGCATTCTAACTTATCACAACAAAGGTAACTCTTTCTTTTTACCTCTATCCATGCATACACATTACAATTTTTTTTCTTTCAAATTCTCATTATTTTGATTTTTTTTTGGCTAAATTGTGTACACTCTTTTTTTTTTTTTTCAACAAGCAAATAAAACTCTTTTTCTTCTCACTTAGTAAAACATTCCGACCATCGTAAAAGACACTCTTTAGTCGGTGAGACCTGTCGAGGTGACAACCAAATTTACTCAAATTAACTCTTCATTCAGTTAAAGATTCTAAATTAAAGTAGTGGTTATGTGCTCAAAATATGGGAGACACCAAGAGGACTAAAATAAATCATACATCAAGAATATGCTATTCTATTTCCACAATATATCATTTAACATGCCTATTCAAAGTACATCATAGATAATCATCATCAAAAGCATGCAAATCAATTTTCTCATCGTCTTTTCCACTAAAAAGTTTTAAAATTTACTCTAATTTTAAATTAACATGCATATGTCCATAAATGGTCATTAACATGCATAGGAGGACAAGAAGAACATAATAGTACCCAGTATTCCTCCCACCTTAAAATTAAAATGATGCATTGTCCTCAATGCATGAAAAGAATAAAAAGTCACTTAAAGAAAGTGATACAAGTCTGAAAGTATGTGGGAGTCCACCAAACAGGCTGGTAGAATGAGTATTTTGTGTTAAGCAATGTTCTTGAAATAAAGCAACAATAAGAGTGGCACCGTTTTAAAATAAAATAAAAACTAAGACAAAAATAAAAACAAAAAGCAATATAAATTAGGTTGCCTCCCAAGAAACGCTAAGTTTAATGTCTTTTAGTTTCGCTTCATGTAGGATCCCATGGTGGTTTAGATATGCCATTCATTACTTCAAATCCTAGAATCAAATAATTATAACATCCATGCCTAGTGGATAGACAACTACAACATTCATCACAATCAGGAAGGTCGTTAGTCACATTAATACATTCAATCAACTCGCTTAATTTAGCTTTATTTTCTTTAGGGGGAGAGGTAATAGGCACTACAAATTCATGCTCAACAATGGTCTCATCAATGTTATCTATCCTATGACACGTACATACCTCGTTTGAGCATTTGAGAGATGGGTAGATGCCAAAGGTTACCTTGTTATTATTAACTCTGAAGGCCAACTTACCTTCTTCAACATCAATGAGGGCTCTACCGATGGCTAAGAATGGTCTTCTCTAGACAATGGGAATCTTTGAGTCCTTCTACATGTCTAAGACCACAAAGTTTTCATGTAAGATAAATTGACCCATTTTTACTAACACATCCTCTGTTGGGGATGATGCCTTAAACTCTTGTTGGGTCCTGTAGTTTGTAAACAGCTGTATTGAACAAATGCTTGTGATGTAATAATATATGATATTTTCTTCATTATTGTCTATGAAACATGGGGTGTTTTAATTGCTTTACCACAAACCAATAAAATAAGATCTCTGGTTTTCGTTGTAACTTAAGTATGTATGTGGAGACATACAGGCAGAACATGCCTTAAGTGATAACCAAAATGGTTTGTAGTATATGGATATAGGAGTGAAACCTTATCCTTGTGACACTACAGATGAGGCCCGTTTTGTAGATAGTTACAAGTGTTGTGACATGCTACAGATGGTCTGATCCTGATCATTCATGTGGAGACATGCGAGCGGGGGCGTCCTATATAAAGGAGTTTGTATAAGACTGGATCACAAAGTGTTATAGTCTCATTATATAATGCCATTCATGACAGAGACTTCACTTCACTAAGATGACCATAGGTAACATGGCCTTAATCTTGAGTGAGTTGGGAACTCCTGTCTTTAAGGGCGGTCCTTTGATTTGCATGGGTGCGAGTGGCCAGATTGCCGACTCAAACCTACCACTTTGGGAATTCGTCTGATTTGAGAGCTGGGAACTTAGCTACACAAGATGGAATTCACTTCTTCCCCGAAGCAAGGATAAGTAGATAGATTGCTCCCTTAAGGGCTGATTCCGAAGCTTGAACGATGTGGCGCCACACATCTTCTCATGGCCCAAAAGGTATCCACTCATAGTAGGACTATGAGATATTGTTCATTAGAAAGATCCGTGGTACTTAAAAAGTTAGATGTAACTATAGGGGCAAAATGGTAAATCGGCCTAGTTGTACTTATGAGCATATGTGAAGGGTTATCGTACTGTTGACTGGTTATATCCGTGGACACAGAAATATATCTATGGTGAAAAGAGTGCAACTGTTGGTCTTTAGTGGAGTGCCTGGTAGTTAACGGATGGTGGATCTCGTGGCTAAAGAGTTAGTTAGCTATTCACGTACCGTTGGAGCTTCAAGCCACATGTCCATAAGGTCCCATTGGTAGCTCAATAGATTCAAGTTGAGAATAAGTTTTTTGGTCAATTTGAAGTGTTCAAATTGACAAGAGAAATTTTGATTATATATGATATGATTAAACTGGTCAATTATATATGATATAGTTGACATGATGTATGAGATACATTAATTAGAGGAAAATGATATAAATATGATTTATATCTAGTAGAGGAGAAAATGACTATGGTTTAAATGTTGCATATGATGTGATATTAAAACTATAGGTTATGAATATAATATGATAAGTTAGTTATTATATTTATTTATAATTAAACAACTATGAGATAATTGTTTGTGGGTTTCTCCATAACCATGCGTGAAAGTAGGAAGTTACATTCAGTTTTCATAACTGAAGGATAAAATGAAAATAGTTTTCATTTTGCAAAAGGATCGGATAATCGCGTCTTGGTTGTACACTGTCTATCATTTAGCTAACGAGAGCCTACACGACAGCTCAAGTGTTTTTCCTAAACGATCGTGTACGGGCGCATCTACTTAAACAATCGTGTAGCTTTTACTAAGCGATCACGCGCGAGAGTGAGATTCTCTAAACGATCAAACCTATTTCCTAAACAATCATGCACCTTTTTCTAAACGATCAAGCACCCGACTATACGATAGACACAAAACCTCTTCCACTTTCTTGGTCGTTGAATACAATTGTGTTTTCCTCTTTCCTCTACCAAATCCAACAGAGCCCACACCTCTTGAATTCTCACTCTGAGAATACCAAGGTCACTGAGTGGTGGTGTCCAAGTTGCTGCTTGTTCATGTAGAAGACCGTTCGATGTTGAGAGACAGCGAGAGATTTGGTAGATAATTGGCTTGGCGTTGCAACGACAACAAGAGGTGCTATTCCAAGCGAGAGCGAGAGATAAAGAGAAGAAAAGTTCTTCAAAGGTGAGTCTCTTGTTCCTTTGTATTTAATTCATTGAAAGCATGTTGTAATTTGTTAGTAGATGCATAACTTGTATGTATGTTTGTGAATGTTGTATTTATGTCACAATGAATTTGGAACGATCTTACTTCCACTCATAGGTACTCTATGATAAGAGTTCCTTCATTCTCTACTATTCCTCTTCGATAAATAAAGATCTGTCAACTATTTGTAGTGAAATTATGGGGAGCTTCACCTTATTAAGTCCAAATTTCCTGTAGACAAACAGAGGCATAAAATTAATAAAAGCACCTAAATCACATAAGACCCTCTTAAAAGAAAGAGAGCCAATAGTGTAAGGAATAGTAAAACTCCCTGGATCTTTTAGCTTTTAAGGTAGCTTTTTTTGCATGATGGCACTACACCCTTCTGTCAATTTTACCATCTCAAATTTGTTTTTCCTAGATACACCTCCTTCATGAACTTCACATAGTTAGGCATTTGTTCAAGTGCATCAATGGAATACTAATGTGAAACTTCTTAAACATATCTAAGAATTGAGAAAATTGCGAATCCAAGTTTATCTTTTGAAATCTTTGAGGATAAGACAATTATTCAATAGGGAAAGGGTTAGGAGTAGGATACTTCCTTGAGGATGCTAACTTGGATGCCTTCTTCTTTCCCTCCTCAACACTCTCTTCTTGACTTGATTTCTCAACAAACTCATTCAGGGTCCTCCACAGTTGGCTTTTTTTTTTTTTTTTTAGTTTCTGTGGGACCTTGCAACACATTTGTTAGTATAAGAGAATTTTTCATGATTTCTCAAACCTGAAATGTAATATGTTGGTTGTTGCTGTTGTGGGGTGTCCTTGATATCCTTAATTTCTCCCTACAAAGTTTGTTATCTATAAGTCACCATGTCTCCATCTCTATCGGTTTAGTGTTTCAGTTGCCATAGCTACTTGGGTTGTTATGATGGAGGATTCATCTGGGCCTAACCACCTGTAGTCAATTTTCTCAAAAATATTAGTAAGTGAAGCTAATTAAGCTTTTAAGGAACTTACCTGCTGCTCTGGCGGTGGACATCAGACCAGTTATAGCTTGTGGCTGGTATGTCCTCCAGAAGGGCAGAGGCTACTGAGGCTTTTTTTTTTAACCAAAAATTGATCCTCCAGTAGCATCATTTAGGATGGATTTTGTGCTACCGATCAATCCATTAAAAAACAATTGGATTTATAACCAGTATAGATATAGGTTGGACACCTCATGAGAAGATCCTTGTATCTTTCCCAAGCCTTGAACAGTTGCTGCTCATCAGGCTGTTGATAGAATGTGTCAATCTCTGACCTCAATCTAGTTGACTTAGCTCGTGGAAAGAACTTGTTAAGAAAATTTTGCGCAAACTTCTTCCAAGTGGTGATGTTTTCAGAATAGATGGTCTCCAAAAAAATCCTTGGCTTGATCTTGCAAAGAAAAGGGGAATAATATTAGTTTAATTGCATTACTAGTAACCCATTAATCTTTATCGTTCCACAGATTTATAGGAAGGTTCTTATGTGCTTGTGTGGGTCTTATTGAAGGAATTAAATTCCTCAGTGGAAGCACGTGAACGCATGTGCCAATGAAATTTATTTTGAAAAAAAAGTGAAAAACAAAGAAACTCATAATATACAGGGTAACATATTAACTACAACATGCTTTTGGGATAAAAGAATCCATTTCATTGAAGATTTAATTCTAAGAATTCCTCTCCACTTTGTGAATTCTTCGAACTCAAAATATTGCAAACTCGTCCCTCGAACTCAACTTGGAAGCCTTGCTATTCTCCGAACAGAATCAGGATTGTGGGTCCTTTAGAAATGGGAAAAGTAACAGAACAATTTCTTTTTGTCAAATGTGTTAAGAGAGATCTTGGTTTTGGTAGAGAGAATTTTTCAGAGAAACTTGTGTGTTCAACCACAACAAAAATGACATTCTATTCAATTCCTCTACAAAAATTCCTTAAAATGAGAGAGATGGATGAAGGGGAGTTACAACTCCCCTCCACTAAATCATGGGGAGTTATTCTAATTTTCTTTAATTTATTTAATAAATAAAAAATCAAATTTAATATATTATTAAATAAATATGAATTAATTAATAAATTAAATATCATAGATTTAATTTCATTTGAATCATATTCAAATAATATCTTTTCACCGGACCTATAATTTTAATATGAATCTCATTCATGTTAATTTTTAATCTATAGTTTTATATGAATCTCATTCATATAAATAATATTTGAATCTTATTCAAATATTTATCTCTATCTCATGTAATAAAGTATAATTTTGAATCTTATTCCAAATTAACTTTATATTATAATGTATCTATATACATTATTAATTGTATCTAATACAATTAATCTCCTTACTTAATTGAATAATTCAAATTAATCCGAAATTAAATGATTCTTGTTTTACCCTTAGTGAGTTAGCAATACAAATTAGAAGCTCTAATATTACGAGATTAATTAATTAAACTCTTTAATTAAATTAATCAACATTCATTAACTACAGGTCACTCCACTAAAGACCCACAGTTGCACTCTTCACATTGTAGATATATTTCTGTATTCATGAATATAACCAAGTAACAGCAAGTCGGCTCTTCACGAATCGCTCGTAATTACAGTTGGGTCAAATTACTGTTTTACTCTTATAATTACATCTAACTTCTTAAGTACCACTGATCCTTCTAATGAACAAACAGTTTATAATCCAACTATAAACTAATCCCTCTTGGGCTAGGAGAGGGTGAGGCTTCATTGTTCAAGACCCGAAATTAGTCCTTTGTTACTTACTCTAAAGACGGGAAGGAGAGAATTCTATTTTGTGTAGCTATGTTTTCATCTCCCTACTCAAACAAATCCCCAAAATGGTAGGCATATTGAGTCGGCGAATCTTACCACTCTCACCTATACAGATCAAAGGATTTCCCTCATAGACAGGAGTTTATAACTCACTTAGGATTAAGGTCAAATCACCTATGGTCATCCTATGAAATGTTAATCTCTTCAATTAATAATGTTATAAAGAGAAACTAATCATTTTGTGGTCCAATCCTATACAAACTTAGTTTGTATAGGATACCTATACTCGCATGTCTCCACATAAACAATTAGGATTAGATCGTTTATAATGTTTACAACTCTTGTAACATTTACAAAGTGGCACCCAATCTTATCCATATACTACAGACCATTTAAGTTATTACTTAAGCATGATTCACCTATATGTCAACCACATACATGTTTAAGTTACATAAAATAACCTCGGATCTTAATTTATTGGATTGAGTCAATACAATCTAAATGTTGAATAAAATAACTCATTATTTTATTAAATAAAAAATTCGAATATAGTTTACAAACTACGAGAACAATAAGATTTAGGGCACCAATCCCAATATTTCAGCGGGACATCCTCGAAAATCAATATCTCATGCCATTTGGATTAAGTTAGGCTTCAATTTAAAATTAGTAGCATTGATTGGAGCATGGACTATCCCAGGTTGGGCTTCAGGCAAAACTGGTTAGAAGTATTCTTTAATGGCCTCTGGAGCCTCCTCTACCATCTCTTCAAATTTGACTTTGCTTTCCTTGAGAGTTTTCCTGAAAATTTTTTCAATGCAAAAGATTAGACTTCTTGGTATGTGGCATATGCCACAATAACTTCACAAAATAAAAAGAAAAGTAAAATGCACCTTAGATTAAGACCTATCCAATTCTTTGAATATTAAGCAAATTTGTTACTTTGATACTCGACAATGATGCTAATTAGATGTCAACTGAGTTAACGGGTCAAGTTATAGTAAAACAGTCAAGAGACCAGTCATCTAGAGATCAAATGTCTTGATTATACTTAATTATTCTAGAATTATCTCGATATCTAAGGAACGGAGATGTGATGATATTTTGATTTTTGGAAGCAAATAAAACAAATGTAAAAGCAAGGGTGAAATTCAAGAGATAGAAATGTTTAAAGCCATTGATTTTCTTAATTACTTCATTAAACCATGCAATGTATTTCTTTGGATTGTTATACTAAAAATATGTTTAATTCTAGAAACTAATGTCTGGATTACTATCTTCCAATAAAAATGTTATTTTGAATTATTATCTTCCAATAAAAAAGTTTTCTCATGCAAACTTAATTGATTACTAATTTCTTGAAACCAAATTAAGAAGCAAGCCATTAGGATTAGTCATAATAAACTTTCATTTGAAACCTAACTATTTGAATGATAGATTATCTAACCATCTATTCTAAGTCTAATTAAACATGCAATCTTTCTTACTGAACATTCAACTTAACATGCATCTATTATCAATCGATGTAATAAGTACAATAATATTAGAAAACAATAAAGAACACTATATCCATAAAGAATATATAAGTGCATTAACTTAAATCCATAAAAAAGTTCATCAACACCCTAAAACTAAAGCGTTTAGCCACACATCGATGCTACAAACACATTCTCACATATTACAATCATTGTAAATGATAGTTAGCTCCTTTTGGTGTTGTTTAATTTCCAAAAAGGACCGCATCAAAAACAATTTATGAACTATCAATTCTACTTCTATTACTACGATGTCATAGTAACAGTGGTAAATCGAGATCGAACCATAGAGAAGCGCATTAATAATGTTTCGTTAAGGTAATTATCTAGCTATAGCGTAAAATGAAGGGGGGAGGGGGTTATGTGGATATGAACTAAGCATGAATTTAAAATGCAAGAAATTAAAGATAAAGGGTAAATGTAACTAAGGATGATAAATTCTAGTCTTGGGAGCAAATTGGTTCCTATGTAGTTCCTATCATTGGATTACTTTGAATAAACACACATTTGAACATGCTTGCACAACGACATACTTAACTAACAAAATTTCCAATGCAAAAGGTAGCCAACTCAACGGATTGAGCTAATATGCGCCCTAATTATCAATTAAATCATAGACCCTAATTAAACTACAAGTCTTCAGTCCTAATTGGGTTCGATATTTATCAATAAAACTAATAACATGTGAATTAAGTCGTAGGGTTCCATTGTATTGATTAAGTAGTTGGATAGTCTAACCGATTAACCAATTATCCTTGAACTTAATTGAAACATGCATTCTAAGATTAAAAAATAGCTATAAATCCTAGCATACAAGATTCAATTACATGCTACTTGTGATTATAGCTAGATGAAGAGAAATACATCATGCAAGTTATTAAATCGATTAGCTATGACATACATTCAAGGGTAGGGGCATCAATCCATCCAAGAAACATACATCAAGAAATTTGAACAGATTCAAAGAGGCATAGATCATAATATGAAATTTATACAAAAATAAATCTCAAGTAATTTCATAAAGCTTACTCCTAAAACTAGATTAACACTTACCTCCAAATCTTCATTGACAAAGAAAGAAGAGGAAAGAGCTTTAAATCCATATTTACAACCCAAAATATCAAAAACCTAAGCTAAGATGTGAAAAAAAAAAAAAAAGAAAAAACAAAATGGGATTGGTTTCTTCTTCTTTTCCTCCATTCCCTTGCCCTAAAAAATCGAGAGGATAGTTATAAAAATTGGTTGAGCGTAGCTATGCTAGCCTTTGTTCCTGTAGCATAATGTAGGGCGTAACAACGCCCTTCCCTCCAAAACACGTGTGCGCACCACATGCCAGTCATCCATCAATATCTGAAGCATCAACATCACTACCTGCATGAAATCCATGCCTATTGCCTTCAAGCGTAACGTGCAACGTAAAGCACAAGGCTGTTACACTGTTCTAGGGGCATTTTTCATTTTTTTATCCCTCGGTTGTTGTTAAGTGCTCTGTTTAAATTCGAATTGCTCTCGAATCGTCCTGATAGCCTCATGTGCTCATTTTCCTGTCAAAACACTCAATAAAACATTATATTCCTAAGAACTAAGAGTAAATAGTAAAGAAAAGTAAGGAAAATGAAGAAAACCTACTCTTGAAGCTATCTCTATCCTTGAAGCCTGTCAATCTCGCCTCGATTCACATCTTAAGATCTCAAACAACCTCTAAACAACCATATAATTTTCCTCACTCTCTCTTGACTAAATGTCTTGGCGCCATGGCGACACCCTGCTCGCATGTATATCCATGTTGTTCTACTACAACGCATTGGCATCGTGGTGCTCTCACCCAGTGTTGCTACACTATGCTAGGCGTTGGGGTAGGTGTTGCGCCTTTCTAGTTTTTAACCTCTCGAGAAAAATCTTAGAGGGTAGCACCACGCAAGCGCCACAACACTAACTTGTTTTTTCGCAACTTGTGATTTTTTCTCCACTTTTCTTTCCTCCTTTTGGTGTTTGGCTAGAGATTGACTTTCTTAGGCATATTTTGCTCCTTTTTGGCTCATTTTGACGTTGAATCTCTTTCTCGAACATAGCCCTAAAATCCACTAGCAAACGCATTAAATCTTACAAAATTGTATTAAAAAAAATCCTAAATCAAAGGTTATAAACACACATTTTAGGTGTGTTTCACCTATCTAGAGGTAGCCAAGACTAATTATCATCATATGAGCCAAATATTACTGTCATTGTTGTGTCAAAATTTTAGGGAAGGTTCTCTATTTTTGTATTTTTGTTGCTTCTTAGGTTTGTATTTTTGTTGTCACTCCGAAAGGCCCCATTGATTAGAGAACGTCTTGCATGATAGTTTGTAATGTAATACTAAGGAAGAAAAATGATTTACATGTCTGCTTAAAAAAAATTAGCCAATAAAAATGTTTGCATTGAAAAGAATATCAAAAGAGAAAAAAAAAACTTGTAATGTTTATGCATGACTTGGGGTAGAAAGAGCTATCTTTGATGTGATTAGTTAGGATACTTGCAAAAAAAGAGTGAGTACAGTTTCCTACAGCGAATGTGTGAAAACTAATGCCCCTAGGTAAAAAGAATGCAAGTTTAAGCTACCCTAGAGTTTAATTTCAGGCAATGCAATTGACAGATTACCATATCGATTTTTTGGCCCTTGATAGTTAATGTTTGAACAAGAGTAGGGGGAATTATTAAGCTACTCTAGTTAATGCTTGGCCCTTGATTTGTTTCTATAGTACGAAGAGTACAACTATCAGTCTTTAGTGGAGTGACCAACAGTTAATGGAAGTTGGGTAATTCAATTAAAGAATTTAGTTAATTAATTAAGTACCATTGAAGCTTCAATCTATAGGTCCATAAGGTACCCCTTTAGCTCAATTTGGATGGATTTCAATTTTTGCTACCTGAACCAGCTTTTGGATCAGGTTACCAGCCAGCATGTGCAACGCTTTGATCCTGATTAATTTGGATTAATTTGAATTGTTCAAATTAATAAAGGGAATTAATTATATTAGATATAATTTTTGGAGTTGATGCCCTAAATCTCAGAGGTCCTATAGTTTGTAAACACTATTGAACAAACTCATTGTGTATTTAATAAAATATATGATATTTTATTCAAACTCATTATCTATAAAATATATGATATTTTAGTTGCATTAACCATAAATCAATAAACTGACATCCAAGGTTATCTTTGTAACTTAAACATGTATGTAGAGACATACAGGTGGATCATGTTTAAGTGATAACCTAATTGATTTGTAGTAAATGGATAAGGTTGGGTACCTTATCCTGGTGAAACTACGAATATGGCCCACTTTGTAGGTGTTACAATTGTTGTAAAGTGCTACAAATGATATGATCCTGATCATTCGTGTATAGACATGTGAGCGGGGATATTCTATACAAAGGAGCTTGTATAAGACCGGACAACGTAATGTTTAGTCTCATTATATAACGTCGTTCATAATAGAGACTTACATTTCACCAGGATGACCATAGGTAACATGACCTGAATCCTAAGTAAGTTATGAACTCCTGCCTATGAGGGCGGTTCTTTGATTTGTATAGGTGAGAGTGGCTAGATCGCCAACTCAATAAGCCTACCCTTTTGAGGATTCGTCTGATTGGGGAGTTGGGAACACAACTACACAAGAAGGAATTTACTCCTTCCTCGGCAGGGTAAGTAGATAAATTGCTCCCTTAAAGGCTAATTTCGGGTCTTGAACAATGTGGCGCCACACCCTCTCCTGGCCCAAGAGGGGTTTAGTCATAGTTGGACTATGATCTATTGTTTATTAGAGGGATCAGTGGTACTTAAGAAGTTAGATGTAACTACAGGGGCAAAACGGTAATTTGGCCCAACTGTACTTACGAACAATTTGTGAAGGGTCATCGTACTGTTGATTGGTTATATCCAATTGTCACAGAAATATATCTGTAGTGCGAAAAGTACAACTGTCGGTCTTTAGTAGAGTGTTTGACAGTTAACGGATGGTGAATAATTTAATTAAAGAGTTTAATTAATTATTCATGTACTGATGGAGCTTCAAGCTACAGGTCCATGAGGTCCCCTTAATAGCTCAATAGGATTTAGTTGATAATTAGTTTTTGGATTAATTTGAATTATTCAAATTAATAGAGGGATTTAAGTATATGTGATATATTAAATTGTTTCAATTATATGTGATATAATTGTCTTAATGTATTTGATACATTATAGCTTAATAGGAGGAAATAAATATTTGAATGAGATTCAAATATATTTTCTATGAATGAGATTCATAGTTGTTAAATCTAATATAAATGTGATTTATATTAAATGCCATATAAGAGAGAAAAGAAACTATAGATTATATTGTATGATAATTGCAATTGGTAGCATTTTTATGAATAATAACCAAGTGTATAACATCATTTTTAAAAAAAATTGCAAATATAGACAAGTCTATCAGCGATAGACTTCTATCGTTGATAGACTCTTACCAGTGATATGGTCTATCGTTGATAAACTCCTACCAATAATATGGTCTATCATTGATAGACTATTTAAATTTGTCCATCTTTGCAATTTTTTTTTACATTATGTTATATTTGCTAATACTTTAGGTCTAATGTCTATATTTGTAACTATCCCTATATCATATGTGATACAATATTAAATCTATAGGTTATATGTTATATTTGATATAATATATATATATATATATATATATATATAATAAGTTAGTTATCATATTTATATTTATATATATTAAATATCATTTTATTTTAAATAAAAATGAGGGAGGGAGTTACAACTCCTTCCCCTTCTTTTCTCTCCACCTACGTAAGTAGGTGGTTGTAATTTTTGGCATGTTGAAAAAGACAAGGTTTCTTGTTCTTACTAAGGTTGATCGATTGGGATAGTGAGAAAAGACAGAAGAGTTTTGTGTGTGTGAATTGGATTTTGTTGGTGAACAATTTCAATTTCTTCTTCCTCTCCACAAAATTCCCTTAAATCCAAAATAGCCAGAGCTCACCACTTCTAGATTCTCAACCTAAGAATACCGAGGAAGTCTTTGTTGTTGTGTTCTAACTTGTTTGAAATTTCTTGAAGAAAATCTTCAAGGGATTCATAGCTGTTCGAGGGAATCTTGGAGAAAGTTCTTCAAAAGTGAGGTTTCTAAAACCCTTTTATTAACATACTGTAATTTATATATAAATGTATATCTTATTTCTTGTTTACTGTAAAATTTATATTCAATGAAATATTGATTTGGGTTGATCTTTTTTTCGCTTACAGTTCCCTCTCGTTAGGGATCCTTCAATTAATATAAAGTTGTTGATATGAGATACAATAATATAAAGTTTTATTTGAGAGAAAATGAATACATGGTACAAATATTAAAATTAATATGAATTTGATTCATATTAAATATTATAGGTTAAATGAGAGAATATTAAACTATAGGTTATATTATATGTGATATAATATAAACTATATAATGTGTTATATTAGATATAACATATGTTCATTTTATGAATTAAGGATAACAAATGTTTATACAACAATCTCAGTTTGATGAAATGAAATGAGGAATGAAAATGAAATGTAAAAAGGAAGAAGTTAAGCCGCAGAGTTCAATCTCTTGTCCACTTTGGCTTGATTTTAATGCTTGTTTTAACAAACTTGGTGAAGAAGTTGATGAAGATATCTCTCTCGAGCTTTATCTCCAACAACTCCTCTTGATCAACGATGGAATGATATCTTCCCTCCTATTTATTGCTTGTAGATGGCAAATTCTAGTTACTAAAGAAAATTCTAACTGTTTTGACTCTAAGGTGTCTAACTATGCTTCAACAGCTAGCTTCTCCTTTTATAGACAAATCCTAACAACTTGGTGAGTGGACTTGCATTAAATTCCATGTCCTGAACCAGCCGCCTGCCACTTCTGAGATGTTTAGACGCTGCCTCAGATGCCCATACCTGTAAGTGGTGATTTGACATAGAAAGCACGAGCCAATGTATCCTTTCTGCATCAAACATTCTCGGACGCATACCCCTTGCGTTGGCCTGGTCTGCAACACTTAGTGAATTTCTTTGATTCCTACATTACGATGTGTTACTGAAACAGATTTTTACTAAAATGATACTTTTATATGAGTTAATTGTATGTATGGAATTTCATGCGTTTTTCTTCATAATGATTGCGTTTATATCACTAAAGATCCTAATTGTTCCAACTTTGAGATACAATAACTTGTATTTCTACAAGTTATCAAAAGACAATCACAAATTGATCCAAATACTGATGGAATATCCTGTTCATCAGATCCATGAACATTGCTATACATTGGTTAAGCCAAATGGCATAACTAAGAAGTCATAATGCCCATACCTAGTTCTGAAGGTTATTTTTGGAACATCTGATTCTCTATTCTTCAGTTGATGATAACTTGACCTCAAGTGGATCTTAGAGAACACTGTTGCTCTTTTCATCTTATTGGACAAATCATCCATGTGAGGTAAAGGATACTTATTTTACTTTGTTCAGTAGCCTATAATCAATATACAATATGAGAGTATCGTCTTTCTTTTTCACAAACAAAACTGGTGCTCCCCATGGTGATACATTTGGCCTAATATATCTCTTATCTACTAGTTCCTGCAAGTGAGTCTTTGATTCTTTCAACTCAGTAGGTGTAATTCTATAGGGTGCCTGAGAAATAGGCGTTGTTCTTATAATTAAGCCAATCGTGAACTTCACTTCCCTATCAGGTGGTAACCCTGATAGTTCCTTAGGAAACACATCAATAAACTCATGTTTTACAAGAATATCCTTTGGTCCTAATTTCTTCACCTGTGGAACAGTCACATGAGCCAAGTAGGTTATACATCCTTTTCTTAACAGCTTCCTGGCTTTAATTGTGGAAATCAAACACATGGAAAGAACTTTCCAATCCCTGTAAACACTATCTCGACTTCTCCAGGTCTCCTGAACAAAACTTTCTTTTCATAACAATCTACAGATGCATGATAACTAGATAGGAAATTCATTCCCAAAATAACATCAAACTCTAGCAATTCTAAGGGAATTAAGTTAATCAACATGCTTGGCCCCTCAATCACAACCTCACAGTCTTTATAAAACTCATTTACTACCAACACCTCACAAACATGAGTAGAAATAAATAGTTCATCAGACACATTTTGTAACATCCTATCAATAATCGATGCAAACATGTTGGACACAAATGAATGAGTTGCTCATGGATCTAACAATTCATATATAGGTCGTTTACAAATAATTACTGTACTAGTCACAACATCTGGTGCCTCCTTAGCCTCTTGCTAGGTCATAGCGTAGACTCTCCCTTGTTGTCGTGTGCGTCAGACCATACCTTTTTGTTTGGCCCCATTGGTGTCTTCACCTCCCGCTTCAGTTACTCTAGGCTGATTCACCGTCCGAGAGGTTGCTCTCTGCTCCGTCTGCATCTCCTAGCTTAACTGAGGGAATTCCCTCTTGTAATGGCTTGTCTGCCTACACCGGTAAAAACATTTATTCCATTGTAACACTACCCCAAATGGTATCTGCCACAACTCGAACATAGGGTTTTCCTAGTTGAACTGGCGACAGACTCACCTGTATGCCCTGACCTAAATCCTTTAGCCAAAATAGTTGGCTGACTTGACCTTCTCCTGCTCTACCTCTACTGATTCCCAACTCCATTACCTCTAGAAGTCAATTGCCCACTATAACGAGGCTTAAAATTCCTCTTCCCTGATGCTCTTGGAGTAAATCTTTGTCAATTTCCTTTGTTTGACTGATCCTACACACCACCTTTACTAACTAAGAAAAGTCCGTCCAGTTAGCCGTGGTGGTCACCGGAGTTTGGATTTCCTTCCTCAAACCATTCTCAAAACGCTTTCATCTATCTTTTTCCTCAGCAATAATCATAAGAGCATACCTAGATAGCTTAGTATATCTCTGCTCATATTCTACTACTGACATTGAGCCCTAGACCAGCTTCAGAAACCCATTTTTCTTTGCCTCACAAAACGAACTTGGGTAGTATTTTTCTTCAAAGATCCTCATGAATTCTTCCCAATTCATAGCTTTTGTACTGCTCCTCTTAGAGTCTAAGACTCTCCACCAATTCTCTGCTATTTTCTGGAGTAGGAATACAACCAACTCGACCTTTTGGTCACTGGGACACCTCATCACATGAAAACATTTCTCAATCAAATTAAGTCAAACCTCAATGTCTGTCGGGTCTGTTATACCCTTAAATGCCATTGCACCTAGTGAATTCATCCTTTATATTCTATATTTCTTCTCTGGATCCACTAGTACAAATCCCACACTAGCTACAAATCTCTGTTATGTTTTGTCAAAAACTCTATCCTCTATGTTAGGGTCAACTCTATCTTGAGGGGTACTAGACTCTCCCTCAGATGTTGCTTCCCATTTTACGGGTCTCTGGTAAGGTCGCAATCCCTATTTGTCGTCTGCTTACTTAGTTTGCCACTTCTTCGAGGCATATCTTCTATAATAGTTCACAATCATTAAGTACATCACAATTTTTATATGCCCTTAATCTAATGCATGATCCTAATTTTACCCAAAACTTTATGCTATGATACCAACTTATTACGCTCTCTTCCATACTACCCTCTCAATTTGGAAAGAGATGTGAAGACAGTAGATGCCAACCCTCTTATGACACCTACTACCTAACCTATTCCTAGCACTTGTTTCTTTCACACCTATTCAACCTGAGCGATAGTTAATATGTAAAACACCCATTCCACATAATCTCAATTAAGACATATAGGAATACAAACTTGTCTTCAAACAGAAGCATCCACAATTTATATATAGATACAAAACCAATTTTGCATGAGTTTTTATTACAATAGTTCTACATAGGGTTCTACCCTTTCCCACTATCATGTACATGAGATTCTTTAAGATTTAACAAAACATGATGGACCACCTAAACTTCAGGTTCTCTAGTATTCTTGAGCTTATGGCAGACTGGCAGATTAGCTAGGCTTTGGGGAATTGACTGCTACCTGGGGAATGAAAACATTTGAAAAGGGTGAGCTTAAAATGCCTAATGAGTGACATTCTCTTAAAACATACTTACGTAAAATCACATGATGAGCAAAATCGTACGTTATTAAACAAACATAGTTTTTCATAATTAGGATTAAAGAAAACATGCATTATCTATGTAAAAGAACATATCATATTTGTGAGTACATAAAAACCTAAAATCTCACTTAATGTTGGTTTGTTTTGAAAAACAATCATACTTCTTTGCCTTAGTTAAGGGAAAGCCCTTTTTTTCAATCACTCAACATCTTTACCTTAGCTGATGTAGAGTAATCTCAATACATTCAACATTGTTGTTACTGACCATACATGCACAGAGATATGCCCTAAAGGCTAGTATTAACATTTATATGTATACCCTAGATATCGTCATCTCCTTATGTATCAGGGGACATAAATACCTTCTTCTCCTTGAGTATCGGGCTTCTTTGATAAAACATTTAACACATGCTTTTAAGCTTAAATTATGACATTTCAAATATCTAGCATTTCATTGAAAACATAACATAGAAATAGTATAGTCATAAGAAATTGTTAAACTTTAAGGAATACTTCATCAACACAGGGTATCAACATAATAACTTAAGCATGCTTCATAAAACTCTTTTCAAGAATTTGTCATACTTTGAAAACTTAAAAATATGCTTTGGAACAAATAAGCATGCTTAGAAATATTGGCACAAAGCTTAATAAAAATACATGCTTTGTTTTAAATAAAGCTTTAGTGCGTCCAACATATATTCTTCCTTATGTGAAAGCATGCATTGGAATTCACTTGTAAGAAACATGTTGTAAAACATGTAAACATACTATACTTTGAGCAGTCATGCATTAAAACCATCATAGAAAACATACTTATAACATAAGTCATGGAAATTATGTTAAGGAAAATCCTTATAAAAACTTAGTCACTCACTATCTTGTGCTATCCCCAAGGGTTATAGGCTTCTCCTATTTGCATTTGATCTACGACATAGGTAAATACCCTTTATTAACAATGTTAGCTCCCTTTTGAGCTTAACTCTAGTATTAAAGCTTAAGAATTCACTTAGAATCCTCTCTACCAGCTTACCAACGATTGGCTTCCTACCAACGCATCACCTAACACTTAATCGCTCAGCAAGACGCCCTTTCCTTAGTGTCTTGTCTACCTAAAAAAGTCCCATTTAACCTTTATGACAAATGCACCTCTTATACTAAGTTGTTTGCCTATGCCTATGCCTACAAGTAGCACCACGCCTAGCCACTAACCTATAATCCTTGCGGCCAATTCGTACCTCGTAGCTTCATGGCCAGCATTTTGCCGTGGCGCTTCTTCCACGCTTGCCTTGGCATTGATGACATGTAGAAATGCATGTCATCTTAGGCCTTTTACTTAGAATTATGAAAGTTGTTAAACAGAATATGCAACAATTGTGCTAGGAATTCACGAGAAAATGAGCTTGCGTCGATCAGCATGATGAATCTTGGCTAACCTGTTATTATGCATTTTTATGCGTTTAATGTTCTATTTTTGTAGCTAATGCAGGAAATGGAGCAAACGCGGAAATTGGACCACCGCATAGACGACCGCATGTGGAGAAACTCTCCATCGCAAAGGCGAATGCGTCGATCAACGCATGGATGTTGCGGTAATCAGCCATATGCGTCCATCGCATAGGAGTTGCGCTCGTCAAGCGATTGCGGTCATATGAAATGTTACACTACGCGATAACGCTACTAATGGGATCAACATAAGGTTGGTGGAATAAACGCATCAATGCATCTACCTCGAGAAAATCATAAGTTGATGTTGACATTTCATCTACCACGCCGTTAGCGGCAAAGGTTCAGAAAAGGACTAACGCGCCAAATGTCAGACTCAGACCAGTTCCATTAATGTTGTCGCGATCCAAGCTCTATAAATAGAAGCCG
The DNA here is from genome assembly GCF_009727055.1 of Benincasa hispida. Classification (NCBI taxonomy): domain Eukaryota; kingdom Viridiplantae; phylum Streptophyta; class Magnoliopsida; order Cucurbitales; family Cucurbitaceae; genus Benincasa; species Benincasa hispida. The sequence continues at coordinate 33,877,246 of NC_052350.1, forward strand.
ATGAGCAGAAATTCAAGTAATCCAGGGTTTTCGCCCAAGGTGAATCCAAGGTTTTCGCCTGAGGTTTGCCTAGGGCGGATCCTTGTGATCCAGAAAAATGCGTGAGAAGACGCCTGAGAGTTCTTCACCTCCTCATCCATTCCGAGTGATGATCCGGAGCCTTCGACCGAAGCTAGATCTCGGGAGAGTCAGCTCCACCGCTCATTCCATGCACCATCGGCAGCCTTGACGCACATCCGTTGGAAGCAAGTTTTGCTTCCAGCCGGTCATTTCATTTTCCTTTCTTTTCTTAATTGTATTGTATGACATTTTGATTAAGGAATTAATACAATTTGTTTTCAATGCATTTCTCTGTTTTCTCGACTCCATCTCCATCTTCTTTGCCTAGCATCTTTTCTTTCATTGCAACACTTTGGTGAGATTTGCTGGGTATCGCATACATAGTCATATGGATTAGGGATATGAAGTATGTAGCAACCAAATGAGAGGTGTGCTTTGCGTGAGTGTGTTGAGTAACCTATTTGCTTAGTGTGAAGCTGCGCAATGCCTTTTCTATAGCTAATGCATTACTTGTCTAATTTCCCGCCTCCAAGTTTTTGGCGCTGTTGCTGGGGACTTTGGCACCTAAATGTTGTTAAGTTTTGTGTCTCTGCGAGCAAACTTTTTACCTTGGAGTATTGCAGCTTCTGCGACCAGGTTACAACCAATATTGAAGTGTAGGCGATGCACTGAAAGCCAATTGTTGACCCCAAGGTCTTAGAAGTGCAATCATCGCAAAAAGAGCTTAAGTAATTCTTTAAGCACATGACGGCGCATGCAGGTCAATCCAACAATTGCCGGAAATATCCAATGACAGTGACAATGACCAAACATTGGGAGTAGCAATCTCCTGCATGGAAGACTCCTTGCGGTGACAACACTCCAATTTTTTAGGGACGTCTTCTACTCTATCTTTAACTTGCTTTCTTAGTATAAGGTATTTTTATTTTTATTGTTATTTTGGATATATGGCTGCTTCCTTGGGAGTGGTACGTTTGCTCTTGTAGGTGCAACAATAAGTCTCCTCGGTTCGTAGTTCAACGGAAGAATTCCTTTCACCCTTCAACGCATGGCTTCAGTCATGTGAATTCCAACGCATGAGCGCATGCGTTGTTCCGCCTAAGGTCTTTTCCTGTTAGTTTGTATGTCTTATTCTTTTCAAATTCTTTCTTTTCTAATTGCGTTGTTTTGTGATGTTTCTATGATGATACGTATAATTCATCGCATATTCTAACTAATCAACGCAAGGCGTTCTTTACTTTTATTAGCTTCTTCAAATTTTGAAAATCTTAAGTTTTATTTTGTGCAAACCTTTGTTCAAACATTTATTATCGCATTCTTGTAATTTTATTTTTAGTTTAATTGTGAGAATGCTGCCAACCTCTAAGTTTGGGGGTGGCAATGGTCTCGGAGAATTGCGTTCATTGCATTGCGATCATTTGAAAAAAAAAATGAAGCGAGTTTTTGAGAATAATAACTTCGCAGTCAATGCAATGGGGAAACCTATGTTGATAAGAGTTAAGCTGTGAAAGGCACTTGCTCGAAGTTGGATGTCCGCATGACATATGTGGGGGCAAGCCAAAACAAAGGCAAGTCACCAGGATCAACGCATTAGCGCAACTCCTCTGTCCGGTGCCAGCCAAATCAAACGAGACAAGAGTTGAGTTGAATATGCAATGCAATCGAAGTTGGATGCCCGCATGACACACGTGGGGGTAAGCCAAAACGAAAGGCGTAACCAGGTTCAACGCCGCATTTGAATAAGCCATCACAAATTTTTGAAGTATTTTGAACGAAAGCATTCTCAAAAGCTAAACACAAAGTTGCGGTGAATGAATAAAAAGTTTTTGAGTTAAAGCTTGTCAAATTTAAACTTAGAAAAGATCTTTTTGAAGACGCAACCAAAGTGGAAGAGAGCTTTGCGGCGATGGTCAAAGGTATGAGGAAATTATATTCTGAGAAGTTGGTCATCGTAAAGGAAAGCATGAAAGTGAGTTAGAATTTCTTGAGTATAACGCATGTTTGAGGACAAGCATGATTTTAAGTTTGGAGGTGTGATGACATACAGAAATGCATGTCATCTTAGGCCTTTTACTTAGAATTATGAAGGTTGTTAAGTAGAATATGCATCAATTGTGCTAGGAATTCACGAGAAAGTGAACTTGCATCGATCAACATGATGAATCTCGACTAACCCGTTATTATGCATTTTTATGCGTTCAATGTTCTACTTTTGTAGCTAATGTAGGAAATGGTCGCAAATGCGAAAACTGGACCACCGCATAGACGATCGCATGCGGAAAAACTCTCCATCACAAAGGCGAACGCGCCGATCAATGCATGGATGTTGTGGTAATCAGCTGTATGCGTCAATCGCATGGGAGTTGCGCTCGTCAAGCGATTGTGGTATTAAGCGAATGCGGACATTGAATGATTGCGGCTACGTGATAACGCATACTAATGGGATCAACGCAAGGTTGGTGGAATAAACGCATCAACGCATCTACCTCGAGATCATAAGTTGATGTTGACATTTCACCTACCACGCTGTTAGCCGGCAGAGCTTCAGAAAAGGACTAACGCGCCGAATGTCAGACTCAGAGTAGTCCATTAATGTTGTCGGCGATCCAAGCTCTATAAATAGAAGCCGATAAGCAGAAATTCAAATAATCTAGGGTTTTCGCCTAAGGTTAAATCCAAGGTTTTTGCCTGAGGTTCGCCTAGGGTGGATCCTTGTGATTCAGAGAAAATGTGTGAGAAGACGCCTAAGAGTTCTTCACCTCCTTCATCCATTTCGAGTGACGACCGGAGCCTTCGATCGGAGCTAGATCTCGGGAGAGTCAACTCCACCATCCATCCATGGCACCACTGGCAGCCTTGATGCACATCCGCTGGAAGCAAGTCTTTGCTTCCAGCCGGTCATTTCATTTTCCTTTCTTTTCTTATATTGTTTTGTATGACATTTTGTGATTAAGGAATTAATACAATTTGTTTTCAATGCATTTCTCTATTTCCTTCAACTCTATCTCCATCTTCTTTGCCTAGTATTTTTACTTTCATTGCAACACTTGGTAAGATTGCTTGGATATCGCATACTTAGACATGTGGATTAGGGATATGAAGCATGTAGTAACCCACTGAGAGGTGTGTGTTGCGTGAGTGTGTGAGTAGCCTTATTTGCTTAGTGTGAGGCTACGGCAATGTCTGTCTATAAGCTAACGTATTGCTTGTCTATGAGTAAAGTCAGCAACAACCAACTGCCCGGGAGGGTAAGTGGTTGGTCGCATTAAGCAATGTTTGCATTGTTCACTAGAGATAGGAATAATCTTGCGTCAACTAAGTTCATGTGATTGTCTTGTTTTATGTTGTGCCCAACACCCCTTTAGAGCTACTCGAGAGAGAGTCTAAAGAAAGAACCTAATGACTCGAGAGAGCTAGGTTAGAATCTAGACTCGAGAGAGCAAGATTAGACTTGCATAAGCAAGAGATAAAGACTTAGAGATAAGCTCTGTTTGTCAACATGCATCACATGCACCCTAGAGATAGGTATAATGATATGTGGTCACCTTGTTTATGTATCATCGCATAGACAAGAATTAGAGGCTTATGTGTAGGCCCTATAGGCACCTTTGCACGTATATCGCATGCGTTTTAGCACTAGAAGCCGTAGCATTCGCACCAAGAGGTAGTTTACTATTGTATGTGTGTTGCATGATCGCATGGCTTGCGTTGACTAAGGTTGCCCTTGCTACTCTTAAGTATTGCAATGAAAACATCTTCGCATTTTATCTATTTTCCCATTCATTTGTTTCATGTCAAGAGTTGTCATGTTTCTACCTGTCATGCATATTCTCATTGCATTGTCTGTTAGATAGGAGTAGGAGTAGAATTAACTTAGTAACCTTTCCAACATTCTTTTATTTAATCGCCGCATGCACATTACCGCATTCATTTTGCTACAAGTCCCTGTGTTCGACCTCGGATCACCCAAGAAACTTGCGTTTGCGTTATACTTGGCGTGAGCGCAAGAAAACTTGTGACAGGATACATGGTCATCGCATATATTTGTTAACGCATAATCATTACAATGCATGACCATCGACGCATGACTATTAACGGATATCTTAAGAACATGCATCGTATATTGCGTCCAAGGGATTTTAGTTGTTGAATAATTTGACTTCTAATTTCCCATCACCAGGCATTTGGTCGCTTGCATGCCACCTCCCTTAACCTGTCTAACCTCTAGTGAGGCCATCGCCGGCCTCTTGCTAGCCACTGCCAACATCAACGCTCGGCAGTCCACTCTAACCTCTAAACATTGCGCTATTGAGTGCATGGTTTTCCCTTCCTTTAACATTTAGGCAATTCTTTCGCCTTAAACCCTTCAATGCATGGGGTGGGTCACCTACACCACAAGCCTTCCTAAATTCTACTAAGCCTTGAGACTTCTCCATCTACCAGAGAGCCTCTATTTCCGATACTTAAATAATTCCCTTGGCTTAACCTACTCAATGCCTAGCTTCCCTTTACCCGCACTTTCCAAAATTTTTACTAAGTGTTGGATTTCCCTCAAAACCACCTGAGAGCCCTCATTTCAAATACTTAGATTTTTTTTTTCTTTCTTTTTAACATCTCTACATACTAACAACATTCATAATATGATATGTAATTTAGTTATCAACCAAAAAAATTAAACATCATGTAAATCTCAAGCATAAGTACTTTGAAGAACAGGTTCTAGGGTTTACATCCAACTATGAGCAACATCTCTTTAAAAGGCACCGAAACTCACTCTTTTCTCAAGGATACTTTAACTCAGAGGGAAACTATTTGTGTCATAGTCGTTTCAAGTTAATCATACCCCTAAGAAAGAGGATTAATCTCCTTCAAAAATAACATACAAACTTACTTTTACTCTACAGCATGCTTGCCTTTTTACAACTTTCTTTATTTAAGTGACGTTCACTCTACAACAAGAGTTTGGCAAAAAAAAAAATCCAAGCATGCATTACTAAGTTGAGTTTCAAAAATCTTAATGACTATCAATTAGATATTTTGAGGTGACAACAAGCATCTAGGCCAACTAATCGAATCCTAAGCATTAAAAACCATAAGTAAGATAGTTATGTGCTCAAACTATGCAAGGGAATCAAATATATATATATTTTTTAATTTGGCCCTAAATCATGCATACATTTTTGTGAATCCTAAACAATGTAAACAAAGAGTTACCTAAACCTCATCACAGATAGTCATCGTCACATTATATGCAACACAATCAACATATCAACAAATCAACTACAAAGTCCGAGTTCAGGTGCTCAAGAACTTGCCAAAGATGCATACATAACCACCATTCCCAGCCTAAAATGATACATTGTCCCCAATGTATCCCTAATCATATCATAATAAAACTAAAGACAATGGAATAGAAAACTTCCCCTGTAGACATTATCGTGCACGACCTTTAAGGTATGGTGAAGGGCTTGCCACTTCAAAATAATAATTTCCTCTTCTAGGGGGTCATTAAAAAAAAGAAATAATCTAAAAAGCAATAAAGGAAAGCAAATAAATTTGTTACCTGGCTCCCTTAAGGAAGGGAAAATATTTAACATTGGTTGCTTGACATGACCTGTCCTTGTCAAGGCACAAAGAAATTCTCGTATTTCTCTAGTCCCTTCTTAGATGAGTTGATATAGTTAGGTAAGGTTATAAGACTCTTCATCTTTTGAAGAGAACCAGAAATGTCAAATTTGAAATTTTTAGAATCAGGCAAAAAAGGGAAAAAGAAATAATGAAATACTAAAATGACTCTAAAGAGTCCAAAGAAATAAAAGACACGATAAACTCTTAAGAACAAGAAGAAGAAAACTAAAAAATATACAAAATACCATAGGGTAGAACAAGGTGAAGTCTTTCGACCTCTAACTCTATCACCTGGGATTCAATAGGTTTATGATCAGGTTCTTCTGTTAGATGGACACCGTCACGCAGCAGAAGAAATCAGGATCCATAAGCATTCTAATTCATTAATTTTGGTTGAAAACAAACATGCTAAAAATAGAGTATAATGGGTTTCATAAACATACCTTGGCCGAACTAACGAAATCTCCATTTCCAGCTACAAAAGCCTCTGAATCCTTATGTAGGCCACCATAAGATCTTCCCTACTATCCTCTTGGTGCTCTAGATTGAGTTGTGGGACTCAAAATAAGCTGGAATCAAAGGGAATATGGAGAAAACTCACTGGACAGAACCCATTGAAGAACTCCTTCCTCATCCGAATTTTTCAGCGAAAATTCAGTCAGTTCTCTTCCCTTTCTTCACTCCAATCTCTTCAATATATTGTAGACTATCATGCAAAGAGAAGTCCTACATGGGATGCAACTCATGCTTGGAGTAAATCAAAGGAGAAAGTGGGATCCTTGTAAGCTACTTTGAAGATGAACTTGAAAACCCATTTTCAAGTTTTGTGTGATTTTTCCATTTTCCAAAAATCTAAAATTGATTTTAAAATAATATCTTATTTCTAAAATCAAAATTTACTAATTTTGCAAATTAATTTCAAAAATTAATTTTCTAATAAAATTAATAAATAATTATTTAAACAATTTAAATAGTTCTAATTAATTTAATATCTAATATTAAATTAATTTTTACACAAATTCATCTCCATATATTTAAATCATATTTAAATATATTTTCTCCAATTCCATTTGATTCTAATTTGAACGTTTCAAATTAACTTATCACGCTACTCTAGAGCTATCCATTTTCGAGCTAGTAGGGGGATCTCATGGACCTACAAATCATGGGCTCCAACGATCCGAGATTAATCAGCTAAACTCATTAGACCGATCTAACCCTCATTCGTTAACTAATGGGTCACTCCATTAAAACCCATAGTTGAACTCCCCTCACTGTAGATATATTATGTCCACTCGATATAACCATGATTAGTAAGTTTTCACAGGTTGTTCGTAATAACGGCTGGGTCAAATCTCTATTTTACCCCCGAAATTACCTTTTGTTCCTTAAGTCCCCACTGATCCCCTAATGAACAATTGTTTTGTGATCCAATCACAAAATCGAGTCCCTCTCATTCCAAATGAGAGGGCGGGATCCCTTGTTCAAGCCCTAGAATCAACACTTAAGGGAACAACCTCTCTACTATCCCTAAAGCGGATAGGAGTGAATTCCCTTTTGCACCCTATGTCCCCAGCTATCTATCCAGTCTCACCTCTGAAATGACAGTCATATTGGGCCGGCGCTGTTAAGCCAACCCTCACCTATGCAAATCTAAGGGCAATCTCAGATAAATAGGAATTCATAGTTAGCTCAGGATTAAGGTCAAGTTACCTAGGTCATCGCTTTGAAATAGTTAGTCTTAAACAGTAAACAGTGTTATAAAGTAAGAGTGACTCATTTCGTGGTCCGATCTTGTACAAACTCTTTTGTATAAGGACACCCCCACTTCTCATGTCCAACATGGATGAATTAGGATCACTTCATTTGTAGCACTTTACAACTCCTTGTAACAACTATAAAGCTGACCATATCCAATAGTGTTACCAGAATAAGGTACCCAACCTTATCTATGTACTATAGATCCTTTTGACTATTTACTCGAACCTGATCCACGTTTATATCTCCATGTAAAGTTCAAGTACTCATCCAATAGTCAAGGGAGTTTTAGGTTTATTGGATTTCTATTCAAGTAATAGATCTATTCAATAACACCTTTATTGAATTTTCAGAATAAGCTCCATTGTTTACATATCACGAGTTTTAGGACATAAAACCCAACATCTTCTACCTTGATAACTGGTTTTGGGCATGACATGCTATCTTCTAACTCATCCTCAATGTCGATAAATGTTACCTCATAGTCGAATGCCTCGGTAGTGTCATAGAATGTAAGTGGCAGGAATTCATGTCCTCTCTCAACTGATTCAGCAAATTGATCAACTATGTCTCTTAAACTATGAAGGTCGGTTCCAACCTCCATATGGAGACGAATACTCTCCTGTTAAAGGTAGCAGATCTCCTGCTAAAAAAGAATATTGTATTAACAATTTGTCTCATCACATCTTCTAATGACATACATGAGTCAGCTGTGTGAGCTTGCACGAATACGTTGGAAGAAATAGGGTGTGAATCGTAGTGGTTGCAGTCCCATCCTTGGTTTCTATAGCCAAAGGAATGCTCCTATCTAGGTTGATGGAAATTGCCACCCAAATTAATAGGAAACACTCCCATGGAGTAGTCTCATGGCAGCAGGCTCCACTGCAACCTTGGGCATGCTTGCTAAGGATGGTCCATGTGATGGAGTTAGAAACATGCAAGTGAAAGTAGTTGGGATCTTAAGCACTCTAATACATTAATTTAAGGATTAAGCATGCAAGTTGAAAACTAGAAAAAACAAAGTTTTAAGAACAAACCTTTATGTAGCTCAAAATTGAAGTAATCTGTTGCTTGTTTTTTATCACGAATACTTCGTGGACCACTGCTAGAGTCTTTTACACTATTCTCTAGCCTTAGAACGGATTGTAGGATCCAAATTGATGATGAATTTATAGGAAAAAAATGAGTTTAAGAGAGTTTGGGTGTTATGAACATGTGTGAGGAATTTTAGGTTAAAAAGCCCATCAAAATTGAAATCATTTCAGTAATTTCTTTTCTATTTAAAGAAGAAAATATGCATAATAAAATTCCCCTCCAATCAACACCCAATTAAGCACTAATTGAGTGAAACTTTGAGGTGTTAATTAAGGGGAAAAATTGGGACAAACCCACTATCCCTATTTGATTTTTGAATTTCAAAAATTAAATCTTTATATAATTAATTCAAATAAAATTAATTTTGAATAATTAATTAAACAATTTAACTGATATTAATTTAATATCAAATATTAAATTATTCGAAATTAATATTAAATAATTAATTAAATAATTTAATTAAAAATTAATTAATTTAGTATCAAATGATAAATTAATAATTAACACCTATCCCGATCATAAACCTCTATCATGTTTTCAATATCTAAATCACATTTAAATATTTTTCAACTCTTCAAATTGTTTAATTCATAATTAAACAATAATACATTAAGATATCAAATACAATTAATGCTTAGCCCTTAAACTGAATTTGAACAATTCAAATTCTCCCATCATACTAATTTAAGGTTTAGTTCGATATGAGCTAGTAGGAGAACCTAATGGACCTACAGATCATGAGCTCCAACGATCCGAGATTAACCGGCTAAACTCTTTACCCCAGCTAACCAACAGTCGTTAACTACTGAGACACTCCACTATAGCTTTGCTGCACTCTTCTCACTGTAGATATATTTATGTCCGCTTGATATAACCATGATTATTAAGTCAGATCCTTCACATGTTGTTCGTAATTACAGTTGGGTCAAAATTACCATTTTATCTCTATACTTACATCTTGTTCTTTAAGTGTCACTAATCCTCTAATGAACATTTGGTTTGTGATCTGACCACCAAATCAAGTCCCTTTTGGGCCAATGAAAGGGCAGACCTCTTGTTCAAGACCTGAAGTGAGCACTTAAGAGAATAACCTACCTACTATCCCTAGAATGGGGTAGGAGTGAATGCCATCTTGCAGGACTATTTAGAAAGGTTGTCTTAACATCCATTTGTCAAATTTCATAATCATAAATTGTGGCAATGAACAATAGTATTCTAATTGATTTTAGCTGGGCAACAGGGGAGAAGGTTTCTTCATAGTTCACCCCCTCTCTCTGGGTATAACCCTTTGCCACCAGTAGAGCCTTAAAGGTTTGTACTTTATCAGCTTGGTCTTGTTTCCTTTCGTAGATCCATTTATAACCAATAGGTTTTATCCCATCCAATTGATCTATAAGTTCCCAGACCGAATTGAAATACATAGACTCCATTTTGAGCTCCATGGCTTTGATCCACTGATCTTGGTTTACATCATTCATTGCCTATTCATAGGACAATGGATCCTAAATACCATTATCAGGTATGACGACCTGGGTTTCTATTAAACCTATGTAATGGTCGGATTGATGTACAACCCTTCCACTACTTTGAGGCACTCTCAACTCTTGAGAAGGATGTGACTATCAAGAAATGCTAGCTTCATCAATAACTCTTGTTGAAGGACCAGCCTGATCAACAGCTCTTATTGATTTATCTATAGCTTCTATGGAAAATTCACTCAATACTAGTTTACTACGAGGTTGATGATCTCTCCTGTGGTCTTCCTCTAAGAATGTAGCGTTTGTCGACACAAACACTTTGTTATACTAAGGATCATAAAACAAACCACCTTTCATTTCTTGGGGGTATCCTACGAATAGACATAATTTTGAACGGTGTTCCAATTTCTTTGGGTTTTATACCAACACATATGCAAGGCATCCCCAAATCTTGAAGTAACATAAACTAAATCAGGCAATTAAGCATAGCTCATCATAGAACGAACCATGTCCAACAAGGTTCTATTTTCCCTTTCCGATACACCATTCTGCTGAGGGGTACTGGGTGCTAAGAGTTGACATGGATTCCATGTTCTATCAAATATTGATCTGATTGAAGTATTTTAATTGTTTTACATAACAGGTTCTTAGCCTACCTCTTCCTTATATTCCTTGAACTTCTCAAAGGCTTCGGGTTTGTGATGCATTAGATAAACATAGTTATACCTTGAATAATCATCAATAAAACTAATGAAATAATCATACCCACCTCATGCTTTGACATTCATCGGACCACAACGATTTGAATGCACGAGTTCTAAGGGTTTCTTGCCTCTAAGACCTTTTCCTTTAAAAGATCTTTTGGTCATCGTCCTTAAGACAGGACTCACACGGAGGTAAAGAGTTACCTCTGATTTAAGAGTCCATTCTTGACCAATCTTCAAATCCTATTGAGATTAATGTGGTCAAGTCTTAAGTGCCGAAGATAGGCATTAGAAGAAACTTTTTGCCTTTTATTTTGAGTTTCAGCTGTTTCAAACATACTAGTATTTAAAATAGATTTTGCCTTGGTCGATCTTAACATATATAAGTTGTCTTCATGTTTTGGGGAACAAATTTGTACACCTCTTAAGCTAACAACACTTCATTAACTTCGAAAGATATTTTGTACGTTTGTTCCAATAAACAAGATATATATATTAGATTCCTTTTCATATTAGGAACTAAAAGTATATTTTATAATAAAATGAATCTATCTCCAAAAAACAACTTTAAGTCTCCCACTGCTTGAGCTGAGATGACCTCTCCCATTTGAACTTTGAGAGTTGTCTTGCCTTCTTTAAGTTGCCACCAGGAACTAGCTTCCTGAAAGAAATACGAACATGGTTAGTAGCCCCCAAATCTAGTATCCATGTTTCAACAACGAGTAAATCATATTTACTTTGTTTTGCTTTCTCAACTTTCTTCACAGCGAGGTATTTTGGGCAGTTTTGTTTCCAGTGCCCATCTTCATTACAGCGGAACATTTTCTTTTATCTGTAGACTTTCCCTTGTTTTTGTGAGTTGTAAGAGCCTTACCTTTCCCTTTTCCCCTCTTTTTCATTTGAATTATCTTATTCTTTGAAGTGGAAGGTTTAGACTTTGTTCCTAAGGATGATCCATTTTGGAACTTCTTTGACGTAACAACATTTGTTTTCCCTTCTTGTCTTTTAGTCTTCATAAAAGACTGGTATGTCTGGAGCTCGTTCAAGAAAGTAATCAGATTGTACTCAATCTTTTTCATCATTACATTAGTGTGGAACTGTAGGAAACTCTTCAAAAAAGATTCCATGATGAAACTAAACTAACTTTTCTCATCTATGATAGCATCGTTTACCTCCGCTATGTTGAAGTGGACCATCATATCCAGAACATGTTCTCTAACAAAGGTTCCTTCCGTCATGCGGGAATTGTAAACCTACTTGAGAACATTGTGCCTGATAGATGTGGATACTTGTCCAAACATTGCCTGTAATGAATCTATGATCGCTTTAGCAGTGACCATGCTCTCGTGTTTCTTAGCTAGAACATCAACTATGCTTGCTAAGATAGAGACTCGAGACTTATCATTTGCCCTAATCCATTTTTCATAGGATTCTTGAACATTTTGGTGTGATTACAAGTCAGGATTTGAAGGGCATTCCTCAGTTAAGACGAACCTAACACTTTGAACCGGCCCAAACCAGTGGAAAATAGCTTGAATCGAACCTCCAATGCGTTTATAGAAAAATGAAGAACAACGTTGCGCCTTAGGTCCCAGCTCCCTGTTTCAATTCCAACTTTGTCTTGCTCCAAATTTCTTCAAATTACAGCCTAATATCAACTCTAATGATTCTAACAAATTTACAAATTCTTTACTCATTAAAGCGCATAAACAACCAGACAATTACAACAGATTGAAGTTCAATTTGATGCCAAAACCATAATATATCCAAGTTTAGCAACCAATAACATTCATCTAGTGAAATTTCACCCACCAAGCTTAAATTAAAGGAAATTGAGTGCTTAAAACATGCTTTGATACCAGTTGATGGAGTTAGAAACATGCAAGTGGAAGCAATTAAGATTTTAAGTATTCAAATTACATTAATTTAAGGATTAAGCATGCAAGTTCAAAACTGGAAAAATCCAAGTTTTAAAAGCAGACCTTAATGTAGCTCAAAATTGAAGTAACCCATTGGTTGTTTTTTATCACGAACACTTCATGGATCACCGCTAGATTCTTTCCCACTATTCTCTAGCCTTAGAATGGATTGTGGGATTTGAACTGGTGATTAATTTGAAGGGAATATGAGTTTAAGAAAGTTTGGATGTTATGAACATGTGAGAGGAATTTCGGGTTTAAAAGCCTATCAAAACAGAAATCACTTTAGCAATTTCTTTTTTATTTAAAGAACAAAACATACACAATCAAATTCCTTTCCAATTGACACCTAATTAAGCTCTAATTGAGTGGAAATTTGAGGTGTTAATTAAGAGAAAAATTTGGGATAAACCCATTATCCCAATTTTATTTAATATTTTAATTTAAAAAATTCAAATTTTAAATAAAACTTTCATAAAATTAATTCAAATAATTAATTTCAAATAAAATTAATTTTGAATAATTAACTAAATAATTTAATACATATCAATTTAATATAAAATAATAAATTATTCAAAATTAATATTAAATAATTAATTAAACAATTTAATTAATAAATATTAATTTATATCAAATATTAAATTAATAATTAACATCAATCCCGATCATGAATCCCTATCATGTATTCAATATCGAAATCACATTTGAATATTTTTCAACTCTCCAAATCATTTAATTCATAATTAAGCAATAATACGTTAAGATATCGAATACAATTAACGCTTAGCCCTTAAGCTGAATTTGAATGATTCAAATTCTCCCATCACACTATTCTAAGGTTTAGTCTGATATGAGCTAGTAGGAGAACCTAACAGATCTACAGATCATGAGCTTCAACAATCCGAGATTAACCGGCTAAACTCTTTACCCCAGCTAACCAACATTCGTTAACTACTGAGACACTCTACTATAGCTCAGTAGCTGCACTCTCCCCACTGTAGATATATTTCTGCCCACTCGATATAACCATGATTATTAAGTCGATCCTTCATATGTTGTTCATAATTACAATTGGGTCAAAATTACCATTTTACCCCTATAATTACAACTTGTTCCTTAAGTCTCACTAATCTCTAATGAACTATTGGTTTGTGGTCCAACCACCAAACTAAGTCCCTCTCGGGCCAATGAGAGGTTGTAGCTCCTAATTCAAGACCCGGGGTCAGCACTTAAGAGAACAACCTATCTACCATCCCTAAAATCGGGTAGGAGTGAATTCCATCTTGTAGGACTATGTCTCCAGCTATCCACCTAGCCTTATCCCTAAAATAGGGGGCTTATTGAGTCGACGAACTCGGGCCACTCTCAACCATGCAAAATAAAGGATATTCCAAATAAATAGGAGTTAATAGTTAGCTCAAAATTAAGATCGAGTTACCTAGTTCATCGTATTGAATTAGCCAGTCTTAACAGGAAACAGCGTTATAAAGTAAAAGTGACTATTTCGCGGTCAGGTCTTATGCAAACTCATTGCATAGGATGCCTCCACTCGCATGTCTCCACATGAACGATTTAGGATCACATCGTTTGTATCAAATACAAAGTGGGTCGCATCTATAGTGTCCCCAGTATAATGTACCCAGTTCCTTATACTATAGATCCTTTTGGCTATTTAATCGAACTTGATCAAATTTTATGTCTCCACATATAGTTCAAGTATTCATGCTATAGTCGGAGGTTCTTAGTTAATAAGATTTAGGGTTTTTAAGTATAATTCACATATTCAATAACACTTTACTAAATAAACCTCAATAACAACTTTATTATAAAATAAAATATGTTCATTGTTTACAAACCACAAGTTTTAGGACATAAAAACCAACATCACGAACAAGTAGATCATACATACTTACACTTGTTGCAACCATTTGACAAACCAAAGAAGTTAATTCAAAAAGTTGACCTCTAAGGTCACTAACCTCGTCAAGTCTGAGCTGCTCCACTAGATTGTCCCCATCCTCGTTGATGATATCATATCATGCTTAGAATACCGACACAAAGAAAAAGAATGCTCTAACTAAAAACTTAAATAAACAAAAAACAAACTAGCTTCCTAGGTAATGGCACTAATTTGACAGAGATGTATAATACCAAACTAACTATTTGACATAGAGAGATTTGTCATTGCTTGCAAACCTCAAAATGCAGAAAAGTAAAGGATAAAAGCGCAATTAATCAAGACGTCCTAGCTTAGAGAAATAAAGTTGCCCAATGAAATTTAGATTATCGAATTATCATAATATGACTAAACCTTTCTTGCCTATGCCTAGTCAAATTAATTATAATTCTAGTTAACGCTCCTTATTATCTAATTAGCTAAAATGAAAAGACAAATTCACTCTCAGCACATTTTAATAATCACATTAAGTTTTATGGAGACACTAGGATGAACTAATTAACTTCCACCGTCTAGTTAACTCATTCAATATGATTTTCACATCAAGATTAATTAAAGCATTACTTAGTGCGATTGACTTCACAATTAAGCAAGTTAATCTAATCTATTGCTTCCTATGGTTTATTGTCTTAATCAAGGTTAAACCTAAGCATGGAACTACATAAACAAGTATCGGATGTCAATCAAATACATGGAAATGCAATTCACAATCAGTAAATTCAAAGTGAGAATCCATAAACAAGATATTTACATCATAATATAAAAATTCTCTCAAAATTACAATGGTTTCTCAAAATCCTCTAAACTAAGAAAAACCTAGAACTTACCTCCTCATGGAAATGAAGAAGACAAATCCCGGAATCTCCTTGTTTAATTACAAAATGAACACCTAAAGAAGAAAATGGAAGAGAGAAGAGAGGGGAAAGGGGGTTAGGAGCCCAAAATAGGTGATTCTCGACCTAAAAATCGAAGAATATTATTTATACCAGTTGCATGTCACTATGCTCGGTTGAAGCATAGCAATGTTGGCCAGTTGTAGCGTAACGCTGATGCATAGCGACGCCCAACGTTACACTCTAATGTGCACCCGCTGCTCTCTACCTCCATCAAAGTTTGGAGTGTCGTAAAGTATTGCAACATTCCCCTATTTCTCCAGAATGCTGAGGTTACTGCCTTTGAGCATAATACTATGCACAGTTAAGTGTTGCAACGCTCTATCTGTGGGTATTTTGGTAATTTTGCCTCTTTTGAAGCTCGGATTCCTATTAAGCTTCTAATTTCTCCAAATTAACTCCAAACGGCCCATAACGATCAATTTTAACTTCTAGATGCCCAAAACCTGTAAAAACACAAATAAACCAATTACACATATCAACGACCTCGAATTAAGAAGAGAAAGATAACATATTATCGGTGCTATCAAACACTCCCAACTTAATTCTTGATCGTCCTCGAGCAAGATAGAATCACACATTCACACAAAAATATACTTGCTCAATCACAAGGGTCACTACTCTAGTCTCAACAGTCTTTTAAGGTAAGATTTGCAATAAAAAAAAAATGAAATCCGATCAAAACCAATTTATGAAGCACATCTTGAGAATGATTCTACATCTATTCATGCATGAATGAGTCCAAAGTCTTATTATTAAGCCTACACAACCCGAGATGGTTTTATATGGCTTTCAATTCATTTTCCCTCTACTCTGGCTCGAAGGCTCAGGATCTAAGCTTTCTAAACTCAACATTGCAATGGCACACTTAAGAGAGCCAAACTTTTATTCTATTTTTGTCCTTTGCTTAATTTTCTTACTTTACACAAAAGAGGAAACTTGATCTAGACATGCCCCCTTCGTTTTGGCTTGCCCATATGATTTACGTGAAAGATATCCAACTATGAGTAACATTTTCTAATAAGGTGCCTAATTTTACTCATTCCTCAGAGGTACTTTAGTACAAAGGGAAATTACGAGTGTCATAGACACCCCAGGTTAATCATAACCCCAAGAAAGAAGAGTAATCCCCTTAAAAAATAGCATACAAACTTGCTTTTACTTTATGAGATCATTTATCGCATTACAAACTTCCTTTTACTTTATAACACTTGCCTTTTACAATACAAAACGAGAGTTTGGCAAAAAAAAAATTACGCATGATTACTAGGTTGAGCTTTCAGTCATTTAGCACTTATCACCTAGGCCTTTTGAGGTGACAATAAATATATAAGCCACATAATACCATTCTAAGCATGAAAGACCTAATTTTGTTTTAAAACGGGCTAAAAATCATGGTTATGCTCTTCAAACATCATCTCATACAAGTCTAATAACAAAGAGGGTGCATCATCAACTAATCATCATAGCAAGCCAAGCAAAAGAGCATGTGGGTGGTCTCATTCACGAACCAGGTCGAACAGGTCGTGGGTCGGGTCTGGAGCTACTACAAGCGCCAGGCGTTACCTCAGGTTGGGTCGCCAAGTCGAATATCGGGTCTGGAAGGCAATTTTGGGTCTGAAAGCTTTTTCCTTTTAAATTGAACTTGTCCTCTTTGCCAGAACTGATCGATTACAACCTAAAATCAACTCTAACAAATTTATGGACCTTTCTTGAGACATAAAGCCCATTAAACACTGGGAAATTGCAATAATTATTACAAATTTGAATGAAATAAAATATGTCAAAGACCAAAAAACTATTTTAGCACACATGCATCCATCACATAATTAAAAATGCACCACCTAAAAAATAACCAAAATTGGGTACTTTAAGCATGCTCTGATACCAATTGAAGGAGTTAACTATTAACGAGTAGAAGCAATTTAGATCTTAAGTACTCTAATTTTGTTAATTAAAAGGAAATAAGCATGCATTCTCATAAAACCAAATTAGGGTAAGAAGATATTACCTTTGTAGCCCAAAATCCACCTTGGTTATGATCAAATCTTTTTCACAATCGGTTCATAGACCACCACAAGAGTCTTCCCGACTATTCTCCAACCTTAAAATAGGATGGTGGGATCTAGTAATTGGCAAAAATTGGAGAGAAGAAGTATAAAGGTTTGAGAGAGAAATAGGGTTAGAGTTATTTAAATCTCAAGAAATTCCACTTTTGCTGAGAGTAATAAATTTCATAGAACTATTCTATTTATAGGGAAAACATGCAAATCATGCAATTTTTGAGTTAATGAAAATTTGACACTCAAAATTCCATTAACTCTTAGTGGGATTACTGTCTTCAAGAGGGGTGAACACCTAGCAATAATATTTTAATCAAATTTAAAAAAAAATGCATTTTCCCACTAAATCAATCTTGGATTTTTCCACTAACTTTGTCGAATGATCAAACTTTGACTCTTAAAGTGCATAGTTAACATTTTGACTCTATCTCAATTTTGACCTAGTCAACACTTTTGACTTTTATCCAATTTGACCTAATCAATAATTTTAACTTTCAATCAATTTTTGACCTAGTCAACAATTTTGACTTTCAATCCAATTTTAACATTTCTTAATTTAAATATTTAATTTTAATTTAAACAATTAATTAAATAATTTAATATTAAACCACACTAATTCTGATTAATCGTGATTGACCATTTTTGAATCCCTATTTAAAAAGTTTCGATATTTAAATCTTATTTAAGTATCTTTTACTTTATATATATGTTTAATTATATATGTGTGTGTGTGTGTGTGTTTAATTCATAATTAAACATTAGGTTAAATATATTGGATATATTTAACACTTTACTTCAAAAAACTGAATTCAAAAACTTCAAATTCGTTCGTCACACTATTATAAGGTTTAGTCCGATATGAGCTACTAGAAGACCTAATGGACCTACAGATCATGAGCTCAAATGATTCGAGATTAACTAGCTAAACGCTTTAACCTAGTTAACCAACATTTGTTAACTATCGGGACACTCCACTATAGCCCAATAGTTGCACTCTCCTTACTATAGATGTATTTCTGTCTACTCAATATAACCATCATCATTAAGTTAACCCTTCACAAGTTGTTCGTAATTACAACTGGGTGAAATATCCGTATTACCCTTGTAATTATCTTTTGTTTCTTAAGTCCCACTAATTCTCTAATGATCAATTGGTTTGTGATCCAATTACTACACCGAATCCCTCTCAGGCCAATGAGAGTGTAGGGCCTCTTGTACAAGACCTAGAGTCAACACTTAAGGAAACAACCTCTCTACTATTCCTAGATGCAGATGGGAGTGAATTTCGTCTTGCACACTATGTCCCCAGCTATCTACTCGATTTTACCCTTAAAATGGGATGCATATTGAGTTTGCACTAATGAACCACCCTCACCCATGTAGATCTAAGATAATCCTGAAAAAATAGAAGTTTATAGTTAGCTTAGGATTAAGGTCAAGTTACCTAGGTCATCATATTTGAAATAGTCAATCTTTAAATAGTAAATGGTGTTATAAATTAAGAGTGACTTATTTTTTAGTCCGATCTTATACAAAATTTTTGCATAGGACGCTTCTACTCGTATATCTTCACATGAATGATTCAGGATCACATCATTTTACTAAATACAAAGTGGGTTGCAACCAGTAGTGTCTCTAGAATAAGGTATTCAGCCTTATCCGTATACTGTGAATCGTTTAGGCTATTTGCTCGAACTGGATCCACTTTTATGCCTCTATATAAAGTCCAAGTATTCATGTTATAGCTATGGATCTTAGTTTATCAGATTTAGGATTTTCGCAATTCACGTATTCAATAACAGCTTTATTAAGTAAACCTTAGTAACATCTTTATTAGTAATAAAATATGTTTAACGTTTACAAACCCACGAGTTTTAGGACATTGAAAATAGATTCAAGGAAGGGATAAATCAGTATGCAGTTAGTCCATTAATAGAAATTATAAAAAAAATACATAGAACTTACTCCCAAAACTAAATAAAATTACATACCACTACAATCCATAGACAAAGAGTAGAAGAGAGAGCTTCAATCCATGATTATGATGCGTGGAAAATGGAGTAAATAAATATGCATTCATTGTTCGTTTTCCATGCGTCGCTGGTCATGCGTTGGACTAAGGGATATGCAATATGCATCTAAAAATCTATGCAATGACCATGTGTTCCTACTACAAGTTTTCTTGCTCTCTCGCCAAGTATAATGAGATCGCAAGTTTCTCGGGTGATCTGAGGTCGAACTCAGGGACTTGTAGCTAAATGTTATGAAGTAATGTGTTTGCGGCGAAGAATAAAAGACTATTGAAGTTTAAGGGCTATGCGCTACTTCTACTCCTAACTAAACAGATTAAGTAGTGGACGTATAACTATGAGAGTTAAAGACACAGCACTGTTAACGCATAATAAGATGTATGAAAAAATAGATAAAATGGTGGAGATGACTTCACTGCAAAAATAGATAAGCTCGATCGCAAGGGTAACCCCAGCCAGCACAAGTTATGCGATTATTCTATACACAATTGACTAAGATGCATGCGATGTATATGCGATAGTGTCGATAGAACTTATGTCTAAGTCTTTATTCTTGCTCACGTGCTCCCACACATAAACAAGGTGACCGCATACCATCGTATTCTACTTCTGGACACATGCGAAGTGACCGCATACTATCATATCCTATCTATAGGGTTCATGCGTTGTGTAATAGCAAATAGAGCTTATTCCTAAGCCTCTATTCTTGCTTATGCAATCCAATCTGACTCTTCTGAGCCTAGATTTGGTTTTTAGACTACTCTCTCAAGTATGCCCAAATAATGAATGATGCACTCATAAGACAAGGTAATCATATAAATTATGGTTGACATAAGATTATTCCTATCCCTAGGAACATTGCTTATTTCGCTTAGTGAGTTCAACTAATTACCCTCTCGGGCAGTTAGTCGCTATTGATTCTGCTCATAGACAAGCATTGCGACCACTCATAGACAAGCGTTGCTACAGCCTCACACTAAACAAAGAGGATTTTCTCACAATACTCACGCAACACACACCTCTCGATGGTTTGCTACATGCTTCATATGTCTATGTCACATGATTAAGTATGCGATACTCTAGCAATCTTACTTAGTCATTGCAATGAAAGTAAAGGATGGTAAAGAAAAGGTAAATGAAGATGGAATCGAAGGAGATAAAGAAATGCATTGATCACATAATGTATTAATGTCTTAAGCCACAATGTAATACAATACAGAGATAGAAGAGAGATGGAGGGCCAGATGGGCAATGTCTTGCTTCCACCAGATGTGTGTCAAGGCTGCCGGTGGTGCCATGGATGGGCGGTGGAGTAGTCTCTCTCGAGATTTATCTCCGGCGAAGCTTCGATCGTCACTCGAAATGGTTGGAGGAATGAAGAACTCTCAAGAATGTCTTCTCACGCTTTCGTCTGGATCACAAGGATCTGCCCTAAGGCAGAAGCTCAGATGGTTTCAAGTTGTGCTCTAAGGCTTCTATTTATAGAGCTCGATCGCCGACAACATTAATGGTCCTGCTCTAAATTTTTGTTGCTAACGGCGTGATGGACCTGCTCTGAATCTCTGCCACTAACGATGTGGTGTGTGAAATGCCAACATCATCTTTTGATACTCCCAAGGTATGCATTCATGCTTATTTTCTAAAGTACATCGCATTCCACCATCCTTGCATTCATCCTTCTATTATGGTTATTATTCTCTAGCCACAACCTCTATGCGATGGATGCATGCGGTTAATGACCGCAACATCCATGCGTAAAACGTATGTGATCACCTCTGTGATGGTGGGAATCACCGCATGCGATCGATTCCTGCGTTAGCTACAAAAATAGACATTTGGACGCAAAATANCATAGAAAAGTATCACGGTCGCTCATAGATAAGCGTTGCTACAACCTCACACTAAGCAAAGAGGATTTTCTCACAATACTCGTGCAACGCACACCTCTCGGTGGTTTGCTACATGCTTCATATGTCTATGCCGCATGATTAAGTATGCAATACTCTAGCAATATTACTTAGTCGTTGCAATGAAAGTAAAGGTTGATAAAGAAGAGGTAAATGAAGCTGGAATTGAAGGAAATAGAGAGATGCATTGATCACAAAATGTATTAATGTCTTATGCCAAAATGTAATACAATACAGAGATAGAAAAGAGATGAAGGGCCAAATGTAGGCAATGTCTTGCTTCCATCAAATGTGTGTCAAGGCTGCTGGTGGTGCCATGGATGGGCGGTGGAGTTGTCTCTCTCGAGATGTATCTCAGGTAAAGCTCCGGTCGTCACTCTGAATGGTTGGAGGAATGAAGAACTCTCAAAGAATGTCTTCTCACGCTTCCGTCTATGATCACAAGGATCTGTCCTAAGGCAGAAGCTCGGATGATTTGAAGTTGGGCTCTAAAGCTTCTATTTATAGAGCTCAATTGCCGATAGCATTAATGGTCCTACTCTGAATTTCTACTGCTAACGACGTGATGGACCTACTCTGAATCTCTGCTACTAACGGCGTGGTAGGTGAAATGTCAACACCTCTGTGATGGTGGGAATCACCGCATGCGATCGATTCCTGCGTTAGCTACAAAAATAGACATTTGGACGCAAAATAACGCATAATATTAGGTTAGCCGAGATTTTCAATGCCGAATGACGCAAGTTCACTTTTCTCATGAATTCTAAGTATAATCACCGCATATTCTAGTTAACAACCCTCATAATTCTAAATAAAAGGCCTATAATAACGTACATTTCTGCCCGTCATCAGATTACAACCCAAAAGAAACTAAAAATCTACCCTAAAGATGAAGAAAAAGTGAAGTGAAAGAAGAAATCCCAGACCTCTCCTTTGCCTCCATCCAGTTTAGCATGAAAAACACGAGAAACATCAAAGAGGTATTTATAAAAATCGAAGCAGCATCGTGACACTACAAAACAGTGTCACGATGCTATACCCTTTTGTCGAAGTGTAGACCTCATGTGCAGTGGCGCTTACGTGTTGCTCTTGCATGCACGCGAGCACTTGCCTTGTCCGTCAATCTTCGAATTGGTGCAACGTTCTAAGGCAGTGTCGCGACGCTCTTGCTTATTGGGATGAATGAGCATCGTAAACCTTCCAATCCAAATCAAATAAAAATTTATAATTCATGAACTAACTACTTATACTACTGAGTAGCACAAGTGGTGTGAAAAAGTTGTGTGCATATAAAATAAAATGCAAGAAAGTAAAGGATAGAAATGCAACCAATAAAGACATTCTAGCTCAAAGGGTTGGAATGGCTCAATGTAATCTTGTTCATCGAATTATCTAAATGTAATTTTAGCTTCTTGACTATGCCTAGTCTAATTGATTGGAAATCCAACTAATAGTCCTAATTAACTAATTAGCTAACATGAATAGATGAAACCATACTAATCATATAGCCTATATTTTTATTGTCACTCTGAAAAGCCCACGAATTAGTGAGTTTCTTGCATGATGTGAGGAAGAAAAAGAGTGATTTATATGTCTTCTTTAAAAATAATATTTTAGCTTAAAAGAAAAAGAATGCAAAAGAAAATATGATAAAATTGTAATATGCATGCATGACTAGGGATAAAAAGAGCTACCTTTGTTGTGATCAGTTAGCACACCCACGAGAAAAGAGTGGGTACAATTCTCTACAGTGAATGTGCGAAAAGCTAGTGCCCCTAGGTAAAAGGAATGCAAATTTAGGGATCCCAAGAGTTTTATTTTTCAGATGCCTTAGTTGAAATATTACCGTTTTGATTGTTTTGGTGCTTGATGGTTGGTGTTTGAGCTAGAGTAGGGAAAATAATTAAGGGTTGCTTAAGGTTTTTTCGGGTTTATTATGTTCTATGAAGACGAGCTTGGCATTTACTCTTTGCATGAATAGGTTAATAATGTTTTTAAAATTTTCTCATTGAATGAATATGCTTGTATGACTTTCTTGCTTACAAATATCGTTCTTGAAATGTATCGACACAAGAGTCATGATTCATGTAGCGAAGCAAACATTTAATTTTTAGTTATGTTTTCACCTTACTCGAGGACGATCAAGAATTAAGTTGGGGGTGTTTGTTAGCGTCCAAAAGGTGCTACTTTGCTTAGCTTAACTTAGGATTGTTATAGTATTTAATATGTAAAATTCCTTATTTTATAGGTATTTGGAATCCAAAAGGTAAAACCGAGTGTTAGGGAGCAAATGGAACTAAAATGGATTAATTTGAATCCCTAACGAAGCAACCAAGTCAAATAGAAGAGGAAAAGACAAGAAACGGCTCGATGTTACAACATGGTGCAAAAGACAGAAAGCCTGGTTTTCATATAGCGTCATGGTGCTACAAACTTGGCGAAGATGGGCACGTGCTGAAAGCTGTAGCACTGTGATCTGCTATAAAAGAATTTTTTTTCCCAATTTTAGGTCATGCAAGCATGGGCCTCCTGTCCCCAATCCAATTCTCTCCTCACTTCTTCTCCCTTCCTCTGTGTTTCTTAGTTCTTGGACATTGTTTATGATTGTAATGTCCATCTTATACCGAATTTGTGGCTAAGGTGAGTATGCTAGCTTAGGGCTTGGTGAAACCCAATGTTTTATTTTGAGGATTTATGCTAAATTTCTTATTTCTTATTGAATTTGTATGGTTCTTGGATGTGTTTCCACTTTTATAATAGGCTAGAGATTAATGCATAATGTGCTTCATAAAAATGTGTTAATTGCAAAATAGCAAATTCAAAGCATTGAGTGTGTTTCAACTTCTATGTTAAGCTAAGATTAATGCTAATATGCTTCGTATAAATGTGTTGATTGCAAAGTAGCAAATTTGAAGGTGCTTGTGTTGGGTTTTATGCCCTAAAACTTGTAGATAGCAAGTGTAATTAATTGACCGTCCTCAATAAAGAGTTATCAATGTTATTCATCAATAAAGAGTTATCGATGTTATTTCAATAAATGTTATTGATTGTGTTGTATTCTTGTTAGCTCTAAAAAAGAGCTAACTTTATATCTTTAATCCTATTTATTTGAATAATTCTTATCTTTTATTTGTCTTATTTGTAGGTAAATCGATCCCGGAGAGCAAATGTGTTGTTAGGATAAAAATCGAGCAAAAAAGAAGCAAAAACGGGAGTTGGATGCACCATATTGAGTAAAGACGTCAAAATGACTAAACTGCCCTTAAGGATAACATTGCAACCCTCCCTTGACCCTCATGTGACGCTGAAAGGCAAAGCGCATCAAATTCTAGACAAGCAGCTAGTGTTGCAATGCCAAGCCAACGCTCTAACTCGACGCTATTGGACAGAATCAAGCGAATAGGGCAACATTGCAACATTACAAACCCTAACGAATGAGTAGCTTCCACGTGCGCACAATGCACTGTCTAGCAATGTTGCGCCTCTCCTTAGATGCTTGAGGTCTGATCCAGCCGCAGCATTGTAACGCCCTTAGTAGCGTTGCGACGCTATGATCGTTCTACAAATAGAGAGTTTTGTTTACGTAGTAGGTGTGAAGAAAAATACAAAGGGAGGATGATTTTGGGCGACGATTGGGACGATTTCAGGCTATTTCTCACCAGATTCATCATTCTTTCCTCTCCATTCATTGATTCTTTCATATTCCTATGCAAGGCTAAGTAAATTCTTCCTTGGGTTTAGTTGTATGTTCGGTTTCTTAAAGATTTCTAGTTAATTGTATTGAATTCTATGAACTCATTGGGTTTGATTTGGATTATATTTAATGGAATTTTATTGAATTGATCTGACAAATTGATTATACTAAATTCTTGTTTGCAAAATCTTCAAGGTGCTATGCATAATTGATGATTTAGTTGCACAAACTAGAATTGCATGTGTCGGCTAAGATTGTTTCTGACCTCACGCATGTTTGCCCAATTTAATCTTATCCAAATTAATCATGCAATAAGATTAGACTTTCAACCTTGTAGTATGTTTCAACACACGAACCCTTTTGTAATGCAATTTAATTATAACTTGGATTTCACTGAGAAAGAAGAGTTTTAAGTTAAATTAGGGCCAATTTGGTTTAATATTGAATTTGGCTAGTTGGGTTATTAGTATCTCTAATAGGTTGTGGAGTTCACGGATTTAGTGTTATTAATTAGTATCTAATGATTGAAATTGGACATACATACTATTCCCAAGTCCCCTTTTATTGTTTAACCTAAATCCAATAAACTAACATCCTAGGCTATCTTATGAGTCTTGAAAAGTATGTGGAGACATACAAGGATCAATGTTCAAGAAAGGGTCTATAGTATAGGGATAAGCTGGGTACTTTTTCCTGGTAATACTATGGATACGACCCACTTTGTATTTGATACAAACACAATGATCTAACACGTTTGTATAGGTGACATGCGAGTGGGGGTATCCTATGCAAGAAGTTTGCATAGATCAAACTGCGAAATAATAACCACTAAATGTAACACCATTGACTAGTTAGGATTCTATTTCAATAAGATGATGTTGACAACTTAGTCTTAACCTGAGTATATTATGAACTCCTATTCATGATGGATTGTCCTTTGATTTGTATGGGTGAGAGTGGCCAATTCACCGACTTAATAAGCCTACAATTTTGGGGATAAGATCGAGTGGAGGGCTGGGAACATAATAATACAAGATGGAATTCACTCATTTCCAACTTTAGAGTAAGTAGATGAGTGTTCCCTTAAGTGGTGTCTCTAGGACTTGAACAAAGGGTCTCATCCTCTCGTTGGCCTGAAAGGGATTTCTGTTTAATGATTGGACCATAAACAGGTTGTTCATTAGACAAGCACTAGTACTTGAGAATACAGAGGTAACCTAAGGGTAAAACGGTAATTTTACCCAGTTAGTGTTACAAACACTCATGAAGGACTAACTTACTATTATTGGTCTATATCTATGGACATAGAAATATATCTACAGTGAGAAGAGTACAGTTGTGGGTCTTTAGTAGAGTGTACCCATAGTTAACAAATATTGATTAATTTGGTTAATGAGTCTAGGCAATTAATCTCATATCGTTGGAGTTTCTTATTTGTAGGTCCATAAAGTCCCATTGTTAGCTCACTAAAGGATATTAATGAATAATGATTTGAAATGTTCAAATCAATTGAGAAAATTGTATATTAATGTGATTGATATATAATTAATTATATATGTGATTTATAATTCACATTATGTGAGAGAGAAAGATATGAATGAGATTCAAATATCAGATTTATGGGAATTGGATTCATAGTGAGTTGTATGCATATAAATATGTGACATTTATATGTTAATTAGCTCTAATTTAATATAGTTACTTACTTAATTAATTAATGGTTAATTAATTGATTAAGAAATTTTATAAAGAGGTGGATGCATATAAAAGTATGATGTTTATATTTATTAATTAACTATATATATATATGTATTAAATTGGATTTAATGTATATGGTTATTTAATCGATGTGCTAATTAATTAAATACAGGTTATTTGACTTGAAAAATGTTAACCATTCTCCATATAAATTCCTCTTCATGGCCCTTATTAGGATAAGATTTGGTGACATTTTAACCTAGCCACCAAAAACAAAATCCTCTCTTCACTCTGACAAACCCGAGACCTACGTCGTTAATAAGCCTCAAACTTGATCAAAAGAAAATTTGTAAAATCACCGAACTACTCCTATTACTACTAAAACATAGCAACAGTGGTTAGTGTAGGGTCGAACCACAGAGAAGCGAAGAATTAATTTTTTTTGGGTTAGATTTGACCATGGAAAAACAGTAAAAACGGGGTTTCAGGTTTTGATTTTGATATTGAAAACATGCAAGAAAGATAAATTGCTAGGGATATACGAAACGGTAATGGATTCATCTAGTTCTCAGATCAAGTAGCCATTCAGTGTAAATTAAATCATTGTTTCATGTCAAAATATCATGTATTTAAATTATGAATGCATAGTTACCCAATCGATGCGAATTAACTAATCTCTACAAAGGTAGAAAATCAATTAATCCAAACCAATTGAGCGTCCTAATTTGTAATTAAGGCTAAAAAGACTGTGTCCTAACTAACCTACATGCTCCTAGATGCAATTGAGTCCTTAGCAGCCATAAAGAACTAGAAACACATGCATTGAGAAAAAGGATTCAACTATGTTGATTAAGTGTCAACAAAGTCATGTTCAAATAATCAATTTATTCTTTAAATCTATATTAAATGTGTGATGCAAAGATTCAAGGTCAGCCTATACACCTAAGCATGCTCATCTAATCAGAGCGTTCGGAGCGTTGTGACGTTTGGAATGTTCAAAGCATAAAATTGAATAGAAAACTCATCAAAATACAATAACGCTGGCGAGGTTGAACATTCGGAGCGTTGTGACGCTCGGGGCTGCGTTGCAACGCTCCCCTATATCATGATCTATGCCTCCAAGCATTGCACGAGCATTAGACTTAGGCCAATCTTGAATGTTGTGACGCTTCGATAGGGGCATTTTGGTCTCTTCAACTCATTTGAAGCTCAAATGCTCAAATCAAGTCCAATTTGCTTCAAATTAACCCCGATCAGCTCCAAATCCCCAATTTTATCCCACGGTTGCTCGATACTTACAAAATAGGGAAAATAAACACATAAAATTCACTAACGAGCCCGAATTAAGCTAGAAATAATAGGTCTTTTTTAGAGCTATCAAACACCCCCAACTTAATTCTTGCTCGTCCCGAGCAAGGTATGAACACAAAATAAAATATAAATCAATCAAAGATATGCTAGCTGAATTCGCAATGTTGTTACTCCAATCTCAACAATCAAATCGAATGAAATTTGAAATCAAGAACGGAAATCAATTGTGATCAATCAATGAAGCACAAGTTTAAGAATGATTCTCAATTTGTTCATGCATGAGTGAGCCTAGAGTTTTGCTAGTTAAGCTTGCACAGCTCGAAAAAATTTTTAAAAGGGCCTCATCCCATTTTCCCCTACTCTGGTTCAGTTATAGACCTCAGACATACCACATTTGCAAAAATGAGGGCAACACTAAGACAAGAGTGCCTAAACACACACACACAAATAAGGGCATTCATTTTACCTAGAGGGCTAGCTTTCACACCCCACCGCCGAGAATCTATCACTCTTTTCTCGCAGGCTCTAACTATACACGGCGGAAGTAGTTCTTTCACCTCTATCCATGCACACGCACACTTTTTTTTTTTTGGCAGGCACGCTAGCATACGCCTCATTTTTTATGTTTTTTTTTTTTTCAAAATTGCAACTAATTTGCTTTTTTCTATTTTTTTTTCCTCTTTTTTTATTCACAGTAGGCCCTATTTTATCTACTTTGTTTATTTTTGCTCTAAAACAAGCATAGTTACTCCTAAGTCAAATGTGGACCTTTCGGGGTGACAACAAAAATACAATCCAGATATCCCAATTCTAAGCATGCAAGGATTTAATTTTGCAAAACAATGACTTAAAGATGCATGAGAGATAAGAATTTTTTTGTTTAAAATGGGCTAAAATCATGATCATGTTGTCCTAACGTTCTTTCATGAAAATTTCATTACAGGAAGAGTGTGTCATAAACTATCATGATAACAATAA
Organism: Benincasa hispida; assembly: GCF_009727055.1. Classification (NCBI taxonomy): domain Eukaryota; kingdom Viridiplantae; phylum Streptophyta; class Magnoliopsida; order Cucurbitales; family Cucurbitaceae; genus Benincasa; species Benincasa hispida. Next base: position 33,906,419 of record NC_052350.1, read on the forward strand.
AGCAAACAAGCTAGCAAAGCAATCACATCACACAAGCATAGTCCGAGCACGATGCTCAAGGACCCGAAGATAAAATAAAAAAACTACCCGACAGGTACCCCACCTGAAAATGATGTCCCCAATGTATTTTAAATAAAGCTCAATAATAAAATAAAGACGAACGAACAGAAAACCTCCCCTGAAAATGATGTATGCACGGGATGGTGGTGGTCGGGCATCTCCTCCTCGCTCAAAAATTAAGCTCTGGAGAGACCTACAAAAGAGAAAAACAAAAGAAAAACTACAAAGAAAACCTACAAAAAGAAAAAGAAGTGAGCAAAACTAAAAAAAAAAACAAATTAAAAAAAAGTTTAAAAGGAAAAAATTTAAAACCTGGCTACCTCCAGGAAGCACAAATTTTTAACACTGGTTGCCCGACACGACCTATCCCCTATTAAGGCACAAAGAAATTCTCGTATTTCTCTGGTCTTTTCTTGGATGAGTCGATATGGTCAGGTAAAGCCATAAGGGTTCCCATCTTTTGAAAAGAACCAAACAGGTCGAATTTGAAATTTTTGAATTTTATAAAGGAAATAAAATAAAAGACTCTAAGACTGATTCTATAGAAAATAAAGACTCTGACTCAACTGGCTCAACTGACTCAACTGACTCGTGAGGTGAAGGTGAGCAAAATTCAAAAACAAGAGGAATACCAGTACAAAGAACAGGACGAGGCTTGGGAGCCTCTGACTCTTTTACTTGAGATTCTTCCAAATTAAGCCTATACTCATAGTTAACCTCACAAACTTATTCTTAGGATGGTAGAGGATATACATCGCCATTTGAATCGGTGCACATATATTCCTTAACAAGGTCAGCCTCAGTGCCATAGACGTAGGACGGCTCTGAACGATTTTTTACACACTCAGAAAGATCATTAGCACGTTCATACATTAAGTAATCCAACGTCTTACCCTGATTAGATGGACTAGTTGTTCTGCGGGATCATCGATGCATGTATCTCCACTGCTCAACTCGGCATCCTCGAAAGATAATGATTCCCAAGACTCCTCTAGTCTCCTAACTGATTCAGTAATATGAGCGATGTGGTCACTCAGACTCTAAAGCTTAACTCTAACCTCATGTTCGAAATAGAGGTCATCATGCTGGAAACTGATGGGATCTTGATAATCGTAGGGGCACTCCTGCACCAACTCACTAGAGTGATTAGAAAGTTCCCTAACTATATCCTCTAAAGAAATACTTGGATTGGCAAACTGATACGACATTGATAATGACATTTGGCTAGGCCACTCCCAAGGAGGATAATACTCGCACTCAGAACCATACGGATTCTATATCTGTATATTAGCCATAATTTGAACAATAGAGGTTAGTTCAAATACTTGATCTCTAAGCTCATGAATCTCTCTTAACTCCGGTGTTTCCCATTGTTCCGTGTAGCTCCTTGAAGCACATAAATTTTCATATTTTCTGCCATTGAAAAACAAGTAGACACAAAAGAAAGAAAATATTTTTATGGGTTTTAAAGTTTAACAGTCAATTCTAACTAAAAAATATTAATTGGCTTGCTTCCCCGGCAACAAAGCCATTTTTTACAGGCCCAAGACCTACGTCGTTAATAAGCCCCAAACTTGATCAAAAGAAAATTTGTAAAATCACCGAACTACTTCTATTACTACTAAAACGTAGAAACAGTGGTGAGTGCGGGGTCGAACCATAGAAAAGCGAATAATTAATTTCTTTTGGGTTAGATTTGACCAAGGAAAAAAGGTACAAACGAGGTTTTGGGTTTTGGTTTTGATATTGAAAACATGCAAGAAAGATAAATTGCAAGGGATATCCAGAATGGTAATGGATTCATCTAGTTCTTGGATCAAGTAGCCATTCAATGTAAATCAAATCATTGTTTTCTACCAAAATATCTGTATTCGAATTATGCATGCATAGCTACCCAATCGATGCGAATTAACTAATCTCTACAAAGGCTGAAAATCAATTAATTTGAATCAATCGAGCATCCTAATTCGTAATTAAGGCTGGAAAGACCATGCTCTAACTAACCTACATGCTCCAAGATGCAATTGGGTCCTTAGCGACCACAAAGAACTAGAAACAGTGCATTAAGAACAAGGATTCAACTATGTTGATTAAGTGTCAGGAAAGCCATGTTTAAATAATAAAGTTATTCTTTAAATTTGGATTAAACGTGCAATGCGAAAATTCAAGGTCAACCTATACACCTAAGCATGCTCATCTAGTCAGTGCTACAAGGGTAAATTCAAAGCAAGGACGATTACAAGGATATGTGCGAGCCTGAATTTAACTAGCTAAGATATATGATCGTGATAGGGGTGTCAATCCAACACATGAAAGCAAATCTAAATCATGCAAGATTCAAAGAAAAACACAATTCTAATCTAAAGCACGAAATTGAACAGAAAACTCATCAAAATACAAGAACACTTGATCCAAGAACTCAATGAAAGAATTACCTCATTGATTCATAGACAAACCAACGAGATAGGTTCCAATACACATCCATAATCCGAAAATAAAACAAAAATTAACCTAATGATATTGAAAAATAAAGCAAAAGGAAGAAGTCAAGGCCTCTCCTCGACCTCTATTGAAAGAACAATACAATTTTCAGCATGTCTCGACCTAAAACCCGAAGAGGAGTATTTATAGAAAAAATCAGGACAGTGTCGCAACGTTTGGAATAGCGTTGCAATGCTGAAGCAGTTGATCAGGAGTGTCAAGGCAGAAGTCCAACGTTATGGCCAACACTCACTTGTGCGCACACTCTGTTCTCCGTTTGTGAATTTTCGTAGCATCGTAACACTTTAGAGGAGTGTTGCAATGCAGGGCATTCTGTCTTTAAACGTTAGAGTGAAGCGTCAGCCTGCGTCGCAATGCTGGCGAGGTTGAACATTCGGCGCGTTGTCATGCTTAGGGCAGCGTTGCAATGCTCCCCTACATCACGATCTATGCCTCCAAGCGTTGCAGAGCGTTAGGCTTAGGCCAATCTTAAGCGTTATGACGCTATGACAGGAGCATTTTGGTCTTTTCAACTTCTTTGGTGCCCGGATGCTCAAATCAAGTCCAATTTGCTTCAAATTAACCTTGATCAGCTCCAAATCCAATTCTACCCCACAGTTTCTCGATGCCTACCAAATAGGGAAAATAAACACATAAAATCCACTAACGAGCCCAAATTAAGCTAGGAATAATAACACTTTTTGAGAGCTATCACACTCTCTCAAAAAAATTTCTTTACCTCTCTCTCTCCAATTGTTGGATACCACCTATCTAACTATTGGAGTCCTAGAGAATAACAAGGTTATTCTTGTGGTCATGTCCGAGATCGATTGAGGAGACGTTCTTTTGAAAGGCTGTTGGAAATTTTGAGAGGCTTGAGAATCTTCAAAAGTAAGAAACGATTCTTCCTCTTTTATTTCCCTTCATTAAAGCATGCTTTCATGATGTTTATCCTATTTATACTATTTTATTTATTTGTTGTTTTTGTTTCCTATAAAAATGAAAAATCGAATGTAAAACAGTCTTAATGCTTTCTGGGATTCAATTCCCAACAATTGGCATCAAAGTCAATTTCTTACATTTTGTTCTTCGCACTTATGAAACAAAAATAATTTTAGAAAGGTGGGTTTTAAATCTACATTTTGAATGTGAGGTTTAAGAAATTGGATGTTTATAAATTTTGACACTTAGTTTACGTTTTAATATGATTAAGATGTAAGGGCCTGTTGTATTTTTGGGCATTTAAATTTTGCTATTGAGTTTGTAAGTTCGTGTTGATTGAGGGGCAAGAGTTGCTGAAGACATCGGTGGAAAACGAAGCCAAAATGAAGCTGAACGGCGTTGGAATGAAGCTTCTGGTCGAAACGCCAACCTAAGTGTCGCGATGCTATAGTTGACGCTATGATGTTTTTGTTGGGGTTGATGCCCTAAATCTCATAGGGTCCTATAGTTTGTAAACCTTGTATGAACAAACTGGTATGTGATTAATAATATTTGATATTTTATTCACTTTGTCTATGAAGTATGTGATATTTTAGTTGCATTGACCACAAATCAATAAACTAATATCCACGGTTATTGTTGTAACTTAAACATGTATCATCAAAATCACAAACCAATAAACAAACATTTACAGTAAACACAAACAGATTATGCATTTTAACAAAAATTACAGCATGCTTTTGAACAAGAAACAAGAGTTCAAATGATTATACCTTTGAAGAACACTTCTTTGCGTAAGTTCCTCGAACTGTCACGAACTCCTCGAACAATAACAAAAACGAACCAAAAGTGTGAAGACACTACCATTTGGTATCCTCGGTATTTCAGGGTGAGAACCCAGGAGTGGTAGGCTCTGACTATTTTGGTTAGGAGGGAGTTTAGGAGTTTAGAAGAGGGAGGCGATTGAAGAAGAACGCACAGTCACATAGTAAGATCCTCCAATCGTTTAGACTCAAAGTCTATCGTATAGGCTCTGTATGCTTATTGTGTAGATCACTCACTATTTGTGTAGCTTCTGTAGGGAAAAAATAAAATCATATTTTATTTATTCCATTTGGCCATAAAAACCAACTAACCACCCACTAAGGTGGTTAGAGAGAGAAAGGGATTAATTATCCAAAATAATTAATAATATAAATAAATATGATAACCAACTTATCATATTATATTTATAACATATAGTTTTAATATTGCATCATATACAATATAAACTATAGTTCATTTTCTCTATTTTATGACATTTAATATAAATCATATTTCTATTAAATTAACAACTATTTGAATCTCATTCAAATATTTATTCCTCCAAATAAACTATAATGTATCAAATATATTATATCAATTATATCATATATAATTGAATCAATTTAATTATATTATATATAATTAAATTCCCTCTTATTAATTTGAACATTTCAAATTAACCCAAAAACTGATTCTCTACTAAATCCTTTTAAGCTACTAACTAGACCTTATGGACCTATAGCTTGAAGCTCCAACGGTACGTAAACAATTAATTTAACTCTTTAATTTAGTAAAAACACATGCAATCATAGAACCTTCCAGGTCAGTTCCCAGGTGGAGATGTTTCGTTTTCATCAACTTAAATACCCCCTCTAGACAGAACGTTCCTTAGACAAAAGTCCCTTACGGGAAACTATTTCATCAATTTAATCTTTTAATGGAATTAATTTTAATCCTATTAAAAAAACTAAAAGATTAACCTATTTCTAATCTCATTAGAAATACTTCCAACATAGGTCTAGGATAATTAATTTTAAATCATTTAAAATAATTTAGACCTATGTTTGCATGCAACTTTTGATTATAGATTTTAATCTATCCTATTAAATATGTAACACTTATAATTTATTGTCGTATTAAAACATATAATTTACATCTAATGACATCGATCAAATATAACGTTTTTATTTATCTAAGTGGTGTCATGCTCAATGCAATATTCATTTTCATTGGAAAAATATAAAATTTATATTTGCCATCTATGAAAAATAAACATACATATTCATCATTCCATCATACAGTATAACATTTATGACTTTGTATGATGCATGAATATGTTTAATTAATCGTACATAAAAAATATAACGCTTATAATATGATACATGGGTATGCTAATTTAATCATATATCCATAACATATAACACTTATATTTAATCATGATGCATGAATATGTTTATCCTAAGGTGGGACTTTGAATCTATATGACATACATTATGTATTATAAATTCAAACATTAATTAAGCATATATCAAATGCATAATAAATTAAATAGAAAAAATTGGACCAAATTTTGACACCCTCAAATTAATTAAATTAATATTTTACCTTATATTAACCTAATTAATTAAAATAAAGGGACAGTTGTAAATATAGACATTAGATCTAAAGTATTAGCAGAGATAACATAATGTAAAAAAAAATTACAAATATGACCAAATTTAAATAGTCTATCAGTGATAGACTATATTATTGGTAGGAGTCTATCAGTGATAGACCATATCACTGGTAAGAGTCTATCAACGATAGAAGTCTATCACTGATAAACTTGGCTATATTTGAAATCTTTTTAAATGATGTTATACAATTGATTATTATTCCTAAAAATGCTACTAATTGCAATTATCCCTAAAATGAACTAAGCTAGGGCAAAATCGCTACAGCTGTGTGCCTCCTTTGAGTTAACTTGCACGTTTGGAGCGCAGCAGTACTTAGGGAAAGCGTCATTGCGCTCTGGTCTTTTGCCGCAAGGCACAACGCTGCACTATAGTAGGGTGTTGTGGCGTAGTGCTTAGAACTGAAGGAACTCGTTTACAAGAGATCCATGAGCGGAAGCAGATTGTCCAAATCCCATTTAGATTCAGAACAAACATTTACAGTAAACTCAAATAGATTATGCATTTTAACAAAAATTACAACATGCTTTTGAACAAGAAACAAGGGTTTAAGTGATCATACCTTTGAAGAATACTTCTTCGGGTAAGTTTCTCGAATTGTTAGGAACTCCTCGAACAACAACAAAAACGAACCAAAACTGTGAAGACACTACCACTTGGTCTCCTCGGTATTCTCGGGGTGAGAACCTAGGAGTGGCAGGCTCTGACTATTTTGGTTAGGAGGGAGTTTAGGAGTTTCGAGGAGGGAGACGATTAAAGAAGAATTCACTATCGCATAGCAAGATCCTCCAATCGTTTAGACTCAAAGTCTATCGTATAGGATCTGTATGCTTATAGTGTAAATCACTCACTATTTGTGTAGCTTCTGTAGAGAAAAAATAAAATCATATTTTATTTATTCCATTTTACCATAAAACCAACTAACCACCCACTAAGGTGGTTAAAGAGAAAAAGGGATTAATTATCCAAAATAATTAATAATATAAATAAATATGATAACCAACTTATCATATTATATTTATAACCTATATTTTTAATATTGCATCATATACAATATAAACTATAGTTCATTTTCTTTATTTTATGGCATTTAATATAAATCATATTTATATTAAATTAACAACTATTTGAATCTCATTCAAATATTTATTCCTCCAAATAAACTATAATGTATCAAATACATTATATCAATTATATCATATATAATTGAATCAATGTAATTATATTATATATAATTAAATTCCCTCTTACTAATTTGAACATTTCAAATTAACTCAAAAACTGATTCTCTACTAAATTCTTTTGAGTTACCAAGGAACCTTATGGACCTATAGCTTGAAGCTCCAATGGTACGTGAATAATTAATTAAATTCTTTAATTACATCATCCACTATCCATTAACTGTCGAACACTCCACTAGAGACCTACAGTTGCACTCTTCGCACTACATATATATTTCTATGTCCATTGGATATAACCAATCAACAGTACGATGACCCTTCAAAAATTGCTCGTAAGTACAACTGGGCCAAATTACCATTTTGCCTCTGTAGTTACATCTAACTCCTTAAGTACCACTGATCCCTTTAATGAACAATACATCATAGTCCCACTATGACTAAACCCCTCTCAAGGAAAGAGAGGGTGTGGCGCCACATTGTTCAAGACCCGGAATCAGCCCTTAAGGGAGCAATTTATTTACTTACCTCTGCATCGGGGAAGGAGTGAATTCCATCATGTGTAGCTGAGTTCCCAGCTCCCCAATCAGACGAATCCCCAAAATGATAGGCTTGTTGAGTCGGCGATCTGGTCATTCTTACCCATACAAATCAAAGGATCGCCCTTATAGGCAGGAGTTCACAACTCACTTAGGATTAAGGTCATGTTACCTATGGTCATCCTAGTGAAATGAAAGTATCTATTATGAACGACGTTATATAATGAGACTAAGCATTTTGTGGTTCGGTCTTATACAAACTCCTTTGTATAGAATATCCCCGCTCACATTTCTAATACATGAATGATCAGGATCAGATCATTTATAGTACTTTACAATATTTGTAACATCTACAAAGTGGTTCATACTCGTAGTGTTACCAGGATAAGGTACCTAGTCTTATCCATATACTACAGACCATTTAGTTATCACTTAAACATGATCCATGTGTATGTCTCCACATACATGTTTAAGTTACAACAATAACCGTGGATGTTAATTTATTGGTTTGTGGTTAGTGCAACTAAAATATCACATAAATGAGATTTGAACAATCTGCTTCCGCTCATGGATCTCTTGTAAACAAGTTCCTTCAGTTCTAAGCACTGCGCCACGACACCCTACTGCAGTGACACGTTGTGCCCTGTGACAAAAGACTAGAATGCAATGACACTTTCCCTAAGCACCGCTGCGCTCCAAACATGCAAGTTAACGCAAATGAGGCACACAACTGTAGCGATTTTGCCCTAGCTTAGTTTATTTTAGGGGTAATTGCAATTAGTAGCATTCTTAGGAATAATAATCAATTGTATAACATCATTTAAAAAGATTTCAAATATAGCCAAGTCTATCAGTGATAGACTTCTATCGTTGATAGACTCTTACCAGTGATATGGTCTATCACTGATAGACTCCTACCAATAGTATAATCTATCACTGATAGACTATTTAAATTTGGTCATATTTGTAATTTTTTTTACATTATGTTATCTCTGCTAATACTTTAGATCTAATGTCTATATTTACAACTGTCCCTTTATTTTAATTAATTAAGTTAATATAAGGTAAATTATTCATTTAATTAATTTTAGGGTGTCAAAATTTGGTCCAATTTTTGCTATTTAATTTATTATGCATTTGATATATGTTTAATTAACGTTTGAATTTATAATACATAATGTATGTCATATAGATTCAAAGTCTCACCTTAGGATAAACATATTCATGCATCATGATTAAATATAATTGTTATATGTTATGGATATATGATTAAATTAGCATGCCCATGTATCATATTATAAGCGTTATATTTTTTATGTATGATTAATTAAGTATGTTCATGCATCATACAAAGTCATAAATGTTATACTGTATGATGGAATGATGAATATGTATGTTTGTTTTTCATGGATGGCAATAAATTTTATATTTTTCCAATAAAAATGAATCTTGCATTGAGCATGACACCACTTAGATAAATACAAACGTTATATTTGATCGACGTCATTAGATGCAAATTATATGTTTTAATACGACATTAAATTATAAGTGTTACATATTTAATGGGATAGATTAAAATCTATAATCAAAAGTTGCATGCAAACATAGGTCCAAATTATTTTAAATGATTTAAAATTAATTATCCTAGACCTATGTTGGAAGTATTTCTAATGAGATTAGAAATAGGTTATCTTTTAGTTTTGTTTTAATAGGATTAAAATTAATTCCATTAAAAGAAATTCATGAAATAGTTGCTCGTAAGGGACTTTTGTCTAAGGAACATTCTTTCTAAGGGGTATTTAAGCTGATGAAAACGGAACATCTCCACTTGGGAACCAACCTGGAAGGTGAATTGGACAAATATTTTATAAGCATGCAATAGATGATTGATGTTACTAAAGAGTTTAATAAATAAAATCAAGTATTGTAGAAAATCAATATAAATGTTGTAGTGAGCAAATTAAAAGGACTTAGATAAATTCATTAGCAGTAATTTTAGCTAAACATAATAAGACCCTAAAATAATAGAATACGTTATGGGAGAAAATTGGTATATGGGATATATCAAATTTTAGTTCTCACGTCCCCTAAGAGTTCACACTGTAAGATCCATGCTTAGCTTCTATCGCCCTGGGCGCGGCCGCCCTTCGAAAAGTGTTTGCAAGGGTTAATAGCAAGTTGAATAGGAAAAGTATTCATAGTAAGTGGGAGAAGGACGCATGTCAATGTATCCCTTCCGAGGGTCTAATCATAGGATTCAGAACAACGAAAACTCCACCAATGGATAAGGTTTCTTAGGTTAATCTTCAACGATCATTTTTCCCTTTTGTAGCTTGTTGAAGCGTACCTCTGGGATCCCAAAATGGTAGGGTCATACTTACTGGATGAATTGAACTAGTCAATGAATCATTGCCTGAACTATCGGTAGCTAAGAACTATAAGAATAAGAGTTATTATGGTATTAGTAATTAGTTGAGATTGTCTCAATTCAGGGGAGGGGTAGCAGATCACCCTTTGATGGATGTTTCTATAAACCTCTGACGTATTGTTGCAAAAACTAAATTAATATTTTAATTAGGGTTCTATGATTGCATGTGTTTTTGCTAAATTTATTGGATAATTGTGTAATGAGTTAAGACAAATATAACTAAAATGGTCAATTGTTCGTTATTTGTTTCAGCATATCTTCATAATTATTTCCTTGCTTAAGAACGAAAAATTATCAGGAGAAATTTATGCGACGTGAAAATCTAACTTGAATACGATTCTAGTTATAGATGATTTACGGTTTGCCTTAACGGAGGAGTGTTCTCAAATCCTTGCTCATAATGCATTCCAAGCGTTGAAAGATGCTTATGATCATTGGTCTGTTTGACGTTTTTACCAAGAAACACGAGACCATGAACACTACACGTCAGATCATGGAATCCCTCTAGGAGATATTTGGATAACTGTCCTCTAAGGTTCGAGATGAGGCCCTTAAGTACATTTATAACGTGTGCATGAAGAAAGGCTAATATCAGTTAGAGAACATGTTATCAATGTGATGGTCCACTTCAATGTCGTCGAGACAAATGATGTGGTCATTGATGAGCAGAGTTAGGTATACTTTATTTTTAGAATCTCTTTTGAAGTTTTTTCTTCAATTTCACAGCAATGTGGCTGTGAATACAATAGAGTACACCTTAACTACCCTCTTGATTGAGTTATAGGCTTATCAGTCTCTTATTAAAAGTAAGGGACTAATAGAAGGAGAGAAAAATGTTGCCCATTCCAAGAAGTTCCATGAGGTTTCATCCTCTAGAACTAAGTCTGTTCCATTATCCTCTGGTTCTAAGAAGATCTAGAAAAAGAAAGAAGGGATGGGGAAGGCTCCTGCTGTTAGAAAATGCAAGGGCAAAGGCAAGGTGGCTGATAAAGGTACATGCTTCTACTACAATGTGGATGGTCATTGGAAACACAATTGCCCTAAGTACCTCGTTGAGAAGAAGAAAGAGAAGGAAGGTGAATATGATTTATTAGTCCTAGAAACATGTTTAATGGAAAATGACCATAATGTCTGGATACTTGATTCGGGAGCCACTAATTATATTTGTTCTTCTTTACATGGAATTAGTTCCTTCCAATAGCTCGAAGAGGGTGAAATGACGCCCAAGGTTGGAACGGGAGATGCCATTTCAGCTCGTGTAGTGGGAGCTACAAAGTTGTTGTTTGGAAATAGATACCTATTTTTTTGAAAACTTGTATATAGTTCCTAAAATTTAGAGGAAACTTGTATCTATTTCTTGTTTAATTGAACAATCATATTATTTTTCTTTTTCTATTAATGAAGCCTTCATTATGAAAAATGATTTCACCATTTGTTCAGTTAAACTAGAAGACAACTTATATGTGTTAAGACCAACTGAATCAAAAGTACTTTTAAATCATGAGTTGTTTAAAAATGTGAATACTCAAACTAAAAGGCAAAGAATTTCTCCAAGTAACAATAATTCCTATCTTTGGTATTTGAGATTAGGTCACATAAATCTCGATAGGATTGGGAGACTGGTAGAGAATAGACTTTTAAGCAAGTTAAAAGATGATTAATTACCTCCATGTGAATCCTATCTTGCAGGAAAAATGACTAAAATACCTTTTAGTGGAAAAGGTTATAGAGCCAAAGATCCCTTAAAGTTCATACATTCAGATCTTTGTGATCTGATGAATGTAAAATCTCAAGGAGCGTACGAATAACTTCATCTCTTTCATAGATGATTATTCAAGGTAGGGTTACTTATACCTAATGCGACATAAGTCATAGCCTTTGAAAAGTTCAAAGAGTACAAGGCTGAAGTTGAAAACCTATTAGGTAAAACAATTAAAACACTTTGATCTGATCGAGGTGGTGAGTTCATGGATTTACATTCTAGAACTATATGATAGAACATGGTATTCAATCCCAACTCTCAGCACCTCGTACACCTCAGCAGAACAATGTATCAAAAAGGAGAAATAGAACCTTGTTAGACATGATTTGTTCTATGATGAGCTATGCTCAATTGCCTAGCTCGTTCTGGGGGTATGCAGTAGAGACCACAATTCACATCTTGAATAATGTTCCCTGGAAATGTTTCTTAAAAGTCTTTCGAGTTATGAAAGGGGTTTTACATTACTTCAGAATCTGGGGTTATCCTACACATGTGCTAGTGACAAATCCTAAGAAGTTGGAACTGTTGGGATTGGTGTCTTAATTCTCTCGGAGTCTCGTTGTTTGTAATGATACACATTGTTTAATGAATAAAATAAATGTTATTTCATTTTGGCATTTACTCATATCCAATAAACAAAGCTTCTTGGTTATCTTATGTAAATTAAGCATATATATGTGATATACAAGTGGATCATGCCTTAAGTGATAACCTAAATAGGTCTTTAGTATAAGGATTAAGGTGGGATACCTAATCCTGGTGACACTACGGATACCACCCGCTTTGTAGAGGTTTGCAAGTATTGTAAACTACTACAGATGGTAGAAATTGACCATTCATGTGGAGACGTGCGAGCGGGGGTGTCCTATACAAAGAGTTTGTATAAGAACGGAACCAACGAGAATGACTAGACTCTGTATATAACGTCGTTGATACTAGAGACTTACATCTCACCTAAACGACCATAGGTGACACGACCTCAACCTTTTGGGAACTCCTACCTTTGAGGGCGGTCCTTTGATTAGTATGGGTGAGAGTGGGCAGATTGCCAACTCAACATGCCTACCTTTTTGGGGACTTGTCTAATCTGGGAGCTGAGAACTCAATCCACAAGATGGAATTCACTTCTTTCCCGAAGAAGGGATAAGTAGAGAGATTACTCCCTTAAGGGCTGATTCCAGGGCTTGAACATAGTGGCCACAACTTCTCTTTAGAAGAGTCAGTCATAGTAGGACTATGACTTATGTTCATTAGAGGGATCAGTGGTACTTAACGAGTTAGATGTAACTATAGAGGCATAACAGTTATTGCCCAAGCTGTACTTACGAGCGATCTGTGAAGGGTTGTCGCACTGCTGATTGGTTAAGATGGACACATAATATATCTGTGGTGAGGAGAGTTAAGCTGTCAGTCTTTATGGAGTGCCTGGCAGTTATCGGATGGTGGATCCCGTGACTAAAGAGTTTAGTCGGTTATTCACGTACCGTTGGAGCTTCGAGCTACAGGTCCATAAAGTCCCCTTGGTAGCTTAATGGATTCAGTTGAGGATCAGTTCTAGGTGTTGATTTGAAATGTTTAAATTGACAAGAGGTAATTCGATTATATATGATATGATCGGTAGGATGTATGAGATACATCTAGTGGAGGATTAATGTAAATGAGATTTACATTAAGTACCATGGAATAGAAAAAGAGTTATGGTTTATATGTTTCATGAGATGAAATATTAAAACTATAGGTTATAAATATAGTATGATAAGTTGGTTATCATTTATATTTATAATAATATTAATTATTGGATAATTAATTCTTTTTCTCTAGTAACCAATTGAGTGGGAGGTTATTGGTGGTTCATAATAACCGTGAGATAAAAGGAAATTTTTTTTCCTAATTTTAGTAAGTTTTTAATGTTGGCAAAAATTGAACAGTTTTTCTCTCTCGGAATTAATCTCATGGAAGTTATCAAGTAAATAGAATTTACTAAGTGACAACTTGGAACAAGCTAAGAGATCGTGTAATGTTTGTAGGCGACAGATACGAAACTAAGCGATGGGCTAAACGATCGCTTAGCTTTTGCTAGACGATTGCTTAGCTTTTGCTAAATGATAGGGTATCGACCTATATGAGAGGTTCAGCTTTCTCCCACTTGCTCAATCATTTACACGATTGTTGTTTTCTCCATTTTTCTACCTCAATCCAAGTCCACACAGAGCCCACCCTCTTAATTCTCAAACTGAGAATACCAAGGTAGCCTTCTTTGTGGTGTCATACTTAACTCGACGTCGTTGAGGTTCTGTGGAGGTCGTTCGTGCTATTGGGGTGTTCGTGATCGAGACGATTGCTGAGTTCAAGTGTGTGGTGTTCGTGCTGTGTAGCGTTCATGTTGGGCGAGCGTTCAAGGTTGCTGTGTTCGAGCGTTCGTGATCAAGGAGCGTGGAGATAATTCTACAAATGTGTGTAGAGTTTCTCCTTGATCATTTATAGTTGCATGCTGTAATTTCTGTTTTGAATGCATAATCATTTGTTTCTGTTTTTTACTGTAATTTGTAAAGTTCATACATGATTGTAATTTGGAATGATCTTTCCGCTGCTCATGGAAATCCTCGTGATCGATTTCCTTTAATTAGTATCAGAGCATTTTTATACATTTTACCCGGTTCATAAACATTTATTTTTATACATGTGATGTATGGTACTTATATGCCAAAGTGTTTGACATATAGTTTAAAACCCACCATAGGTGATGCAATTATTCATGCATCATGTATTATAATTGTTATAATCGAGCATGAAGAAATTACTTCAAAGCATGGGCATGCATCATGAAATATAAGAGTTATATTTTGCATGCAAAGAGCATTATCATGCATTATCCTTTTATTATAAGTGTTATAGTCTAAGGGTGAATGGAAGCATGTCTTGCTTGTTTGATTGTTTTTTTGTATAAGTATTATATAAAAGAAGTAGCAATGAATGAACAGTGCATTGAGCATGACACTTAGGTTGTTTATAATCGTTATGAATGCCTTGCATGTGTTAACTTAGCATTGTGGTTATGGTTTCCGTTTATAAGTGTTATAAAGGAAATTAGACCTAAAATCAATAAGAAAGAGTTGCATGCGGACTTAGGGTGAATTCAAGTAAAAGAGTTTTAAAATTGGATTGAGATAGACTTAAGTTCACGTGGTTCTAAAGAGGTTAGTAACCTAGTTTAATCTTTTAAAATCAGTTTAATGGGATTAAATTGGTTGGCATAAAAGATTAAATTTGTTTTAAATCTATCTATAAGGGATCTTCTGTCTAAGGCTGGTTCTGGCTAGGCTGGGATTCTTAAGTTGACGGAAACGTAACACCCCTACCTGGGAACCTATCTGGAAAGGTGAATTAGATAGATTTTCAATAAGCATGCGACAATTTGGTCAAAGACTCCGTTAAAGAGTTTAATGGATGATGATCAAAATTTGTTTAACTATCCAAGGTAAAAGTTACTCTTGGGCAAACCTCAAAGTCACTTAGTTAAAATCCTTAGCCATGTTTTTTCTAAGTAAACTAGACCCTAGGTTATAAAATACTCAGTGGGAGGAGAGATGTATCTGATATGTCTATAATTCCACTCATGTTTCTCCCTATATGTTCACACCGTGAGATTCATGCTTGACCTCGTGGTGCCCTGGGAGCATTCCCCTTCGGATGGTGTTTGCATGAGTTAATATCAAAGTAGATGGAGAGAGTGTTTATAGTAAGTGCGTGAAGGGTCAACACGTCCTATAGTCTCTGTCATTGGTTCACACTGTGAGATCATTCTGTACTCCCTCGTGTTGCCTTTGAGCATCCCCCTTCGGATGGGTTTTGTGCAGTTGGTCAAGATTAAGGTGAACTCCATAAATGGATAGGGTCGCTTTAGGTTTTGCCTCAATCGAATTTTTTCTTCGGATGGCGTTTTGGGGTGGACCTCTAGGGCCTAAAATGGTGGGTCACACTTATGGGAGATTGTTAAGTAAGTTAATGATCTCTTGGCCAAATCAATGATGGCTAGTCGTTATAGGAGCAAGAGTTATTCTGGTATTAATGACTGGTTGAGAACTTCTCAATTCAGAGGAGGGATAACTGACCTCTCTTCAGTGGATTTTGTCTTAAACCTTTGAAGCGTCATTGCGAAACTAGATGCCACACGAGGTTCATATTAGTTTTACTAAAACCTTATTGGATGTTGTTTGTTTTACAATGGGTATTTGCTTAAAACCTAACGTAGGTGAATGTGTTTTTCTTTTCAGCAACTCATTCGTATTTCCATTTAGTGCTTTTAATATGACCGACTACATACAGTAGAAAGAATCGTGTGAAATGTATTTCATGGCAAACGACCTCGTATTTGTCATGGTTGAGGAGTGTCCTCAAGTCCTGACCCTTGATGCACTGTGAAGTGTTCGCAATGTATATGAGGAGGTGTGGATGAAGGCTAATTTGTTGGCCCGACTTCACATTTTGGCTAACATACCTGATGTTTTGACCAAAAGGGTTGAGAACATGATCATTGCATGCGAGATCATGGACTCGTTGCAAGATTTGTTTGAATGTCAGTTCTTACTTTTCGAGCATAAAGGGATAGATGACAAAACCAGTAGTGTCAGTTGTTCTGACACTGATCCCACTACTCTCCAAAAGAGGAGACTAGACAGTAAATCTAATTTATTAGTCTTGGAGACGTGTTTGGTAGAGAATGATGATTCTGCCTGGATCATTGATTCGGTTGCTACCAATCGTGTCAGTTCCTCTTACCAAGGATTCAGTTCCTGGCAAATGTTGTCACAAGGAGAGATGACTCTTCGAGTCAGTACTGGTGAGGTTGTTTTAGCTGTTACTGTAGGCAGGCTGAAGTTATTTATTGATAAGAAACATTATCTGTTACTGGATAACGTTTTTGTAGTTCCTCATATTAAGAGGAACTTAATCTCGGTTTCTTGTCTTATTGAACAATGCTATACCGTCTCCTTTTCTGAGAATAAAGTGTTTATTTTCAAGAATGGAATGGAGATTGATTATGGTTCAATGGAACGTAACTTATATGTACTAAGGTCGTTAGTCATAAAAGCCTTGTTTAACACTGAAATGTTCAGTACGACAACAATAGCTAAAAGACCAAAGGTTTCTCCTAAGGAAAACGCCCATCTTTGGCATCTGAGGTTAGGTCACATCAACCTCAATAGGATTGAGATTTTGGTGAAAAGTGGGCTCCTAAAAAGTTTAGAAGAAAACTCATTGCCGATATGTGAATCATGCCTCGAAGGCAAGATGACCAAACAACCTTTTACTGGAAGGTTATAGAGCTAAGGAAGCCTTGGAACTTGTACATTCAGACCTCTATGGTCAATATTAGAGCTCGAGGTGGGTATGAATATTTTATCTTTTTCATAGATAATTATTCAATGTTTGGTTATCTCTACTTAATGCCACGTAAGTCTAAAGCCCTTGACAAGTTCAAGAAGTATAAGGTTGAAGTTGAAAACTTGTTAGGTAAGAAGATAAAAACACTACGATCTGATTGTGGTGGAAAGTATATGGACCTCCAATTTTAGAACTATATGATAGAACATGGGATTGCATCCCAACTCTCGGCCCCTGGAACACCTCAGCAAAATGGTGTATCAGAAAAGAGAAACAAAACCTTGTTAGACATGGTTCGGTCTATGAAGAGTTATGCTCATCTTCCAGGCTCATTTTGGGGTTTTGTAGTGCAAACTGCATGCTATATCCTGAACAACGTTCCTTCGAAAAGTGTTTCTAAAACACCTTTTGAGTTGTGGAGAGGCCGTAAAGGTAGTTTACACCACTTCAGGATTTGGGGTTGTCCGACACATGTGCTAGTGACTAACCCAAAGAAGTTGGAACCGCATTTGAAGGTTTGCCTCTTTGTAGACTACCTCAAGGAAACGAGAGGTGGATACTTCTATGATCCGAGTGAGAACAAAGTGTTTGTTTCTACAAATGCTATCTTCTCGGAAGAAGACCACGTGAGGGATCATAAGCCATGAAGTAAGCTCGTTTTGCATGATATCTCTAGTGAGACTGAGACTGCTGAGGGTTCAACAAGAGTTGTTGAACAGGCCGACAGATCAAGAAGAGTTGTTGAGGTCGGAACGTCTAGTCAACCAGCTCAAGAGTTGAGACAGCCTCGATGTAGTAGGAGGGTTATGAACCCACCGGATCGCTACATGGGTTTGACTGAAGCCCAAAACGTCATTACAAATGATGGGGTCGAGGATCTATTGTCTTTTAAGAAAGCGATGGAGGATGTTGACAAAGATGAATGGGTTAAGGCCATGAACTAGGAAATGAAGTCTATGTACTTCAATAATGTCTGGGAGCTTGTTGATCCACCTGATGGGGTAAGACCTATTGGGTGTAAGTGGATATTTAAGCGAAAGAGAGGTAGATGGAAAGGTGCAAACCTTTAAGGCTAGCCTCGTGGCAAAGGGTTATACCCAGATTGAGGGAGTTGACTATGAGGAAACTTTTTCACCTGTTGTCATGCTCAAGTCTATCCGGATTCTCCTGTCCATAGCCACATTTTATGATTATGAAATATGGTAAATGGACGTCAAAACTGCCTTTCTTAATGGTAATCTTGAGGAGAACATCTATATGACTCAACCAAAGGGGTTCATAGTTCCAAATCAAGAGTAAAGAGTTTGCAAGCTTAATAGGTCCATTTATGGGCTAAAACAAGCATCTAGATCTTGGAACATCAGATTTGACGTTGTTGTCAAGTCATTTGGCTTTGATTAAAACATTGATGAGCCTTGTGTATACAAAAAGATCATCAACAGCTCAGTAGCTTTCCTGGTACTGTATGTGGATGATATGCTACTCATTGGGAATGGTGTAGGATATTTGACTGACATTAAGAATTGGCTACCTGCCCAGTTCCAAATGAAAGATTTAGGTGAGGCACAGTACGTTCTAGGGATCCAGATCATTCGGGATCGTAAGAACAAATGGTTAGCCCTCTCAGGCATCGTACATTGATCAAACACTGATCAGGTACAGGATGCAGGATTTCAAGAGGGGTTTGTTACCCTTCAGGCATGGAATCGTTTTGTCTAGGATCAATATCCTCAGACACCTCAAGAAGTTGAGGAGATGAGACAGATTCCCTATGCTTCTACTGTAGGAAGCTTGATGTATGCAATGTTGTGTACCATACCCAACATTTTCTATGCAGTAGGGATTGTCAGTCGGTATTAGCCCAATCCAAGATTTGATCACTGGACGACGATCAAGACGATCCTCAAGTATCTTTGGAGAATAAAGGACTAATGCTCGTGTATGGAGATAAGGATTTGATCCTTACAGGATACACAGACTCTGACTTTTAAACCGATAGAGATTCTCGCAAATCGACATTGGGGTCAATGTTCACTCTGAATGGAGGGGCTTAGTGTAGCAAATCATCAAGCAAGGATGCATCGTAGACTCCACTATAGAAGCTAAATACGTAGCCACTTGTGAAGCAGCTAAGGAGGCTGTTTGGCTGAGGAAATTCCTTTCAGATTTGGAAGTTGTTCCAAATATGGATTTGCTTATCACTCTTTATTGTGATAACAATGAGGCTGTGGCAAATTTGAAGGAGCCTCAGAGTCATCGTCGGGATAAGCACATCGAACAGAAATATCACCTGATCAGGGAGATTGTGCATCTCGGTAATGTGATAGTCACGAAGATCACATCGGAGCATAACGTTGCTGATCCCTTTACAAAGGCCCTCACAGCTAAAGTGTTCGAGGGTCACCTAGAGAGTTTGGGTCTACGGGACATGCGACATCTTGTCTAGAGCAAGTGGGAGATGATACTAGGGTATGCCTTAGTTTATTTTATATTGTACATTTTTATATTGTATTGTACATTAGTATCCCGAGTCATTAGGACAAGTGGAAGATTGTTTGGGATTGGTGTCCTAATTCTCCCGGAGTCTTGTTGTTTGTAATGATACACATTGTTTGATAAATAAAATAAATGTTATTTCATTCTGGCATTTACTCATTTCCAATAAACAAAGCTCCTTAGTTATCTTATGTAAACTTAAGCATATAGATGTAATATACAAGTAAATCATACCTTAAGTGATAAACTAAATAGGTCTGTAGTATAAGGATTAAGGTGGGATACCTGATCCTGGTGACACTAAGGATACCACCCGCTTTGTAAAGATTTGCAAGTGTTGTAAACTACTACAGATGGTTGATCTTGACCATTCATGTGGAGACGTGCGAGCGGGAGTTTCCTATACAAAGAGTTTGTATAAGACTGGACCACAACATGACTAGATTTTGTATATAACATCGTTCATACTAGACACTTACATCTCACCTAAACGACCATAGGTGACACGACCTCAATCTTTTGGGAACTCCTACCTTTGAGGGCGGTCCTTTGATTAGTATGGGTGAGAGTGGCCAGATTGCCAACTCAACATGCCTATCTTTTTGGGGGCTTGTCTAATCTGGGAGCTGGGAACTCAATCCACAAGATGGAATTCACTCCTTTCCCGAAGCAGGGATAAGTAGAGAGACTGCTCCCTTAAGGGCTGATTCCAGGGCTTGAACATAGTGGCCACAACTTCTCTTTAGAAGAGAGAACTCAGTCATAGTAGGACTATAACTTATGTTCATTAGAAAGATTAGTGGTACTTAAGGAGTTAGATGTAACTATAGAGGCATAACGGCCTAGCTGTACTTACGAGCGATCTGTGAAGGGTCGTCGCACTGCTGATTGGTTAAGATGGACACATAATATATCTGTGGTAAGGAGAGTTCAGCTGGTGAAGTGCCTAGCAGTTATCGGATGGTGGATCCCGTGACTAAAGATTTTAGTCAGTTATTCACGTACCGTTGGAGTTTCGAGCTACAGGTCCATAAAGTCCCCTTGGTAGCTTAATGGATTCAGTTTGAGGATCAGTTCTAGGTTGTTGATTTGAAATTTTTCAAATTGATAGAGGTAATTCGATTATATATGATTATGATCGGTAATGATGTATGAAGATACATCTAGTGGAGGATTAATGTAAATGAGACTTACATTAAGTACCATGGAATAAAAAAAGAGTTATGGTGTATATGTTTCATGAGATGAAATATTAAAACTATAGGTTATAAATATAGTATGATAAGTTTGTTATCATTTATATTTATAATAATATTAATTATTGGATAATTAATTCTTTTTCTCTATAATAATTTAGTGAGAGTTATTGGTGGTGAATGGGAGGTTATTGGTGGTTTCATGGTAACCGTGAGATAAAAGGAAAATTGTTTTCCTAATTTTTAGTAAGTTTTTAATGTTGGCAAAAATTGAGTTTCAATTTTTTCTCTCGCGGAATTAATCCCATGCGAAGTTGTCAAGTAAATAAGATTTACTAAGCGATAACTTGGAAGCGTGCTAACCGATCGTGTAGTGTTTGTAAGGCGACAGACACGGAACTAAGCAGATGAGCTAACATTCGCTTAGTTTTTGGCTAAATGATTAGGCATCGACCTATATGAATAGTTTCAGCATTCTCCACTTGCTCAATTGTTACATGATTATTGTTCCTCCATTATTCTGCCTCAATTCTAAGTCCACACAGAGCCCACCCTCTAGATTCTCACACCGAGAATACCAAGGTAGCCTTCTTGGTGGTGTCATACTCAACTCGACGCTGTCGAAGTTCTATAGAGGTCGTTCGTGCTGTTGGCGTGTTCGTGATCGAGGCGATCGCTAAGTTCGAGTGTGCGGTGTTCGTGTTGTGTAGCGGTCGTGTTGGACAAGCGTTCGAGGTTTCTGTGTTCGAGCGTTTATGATCAAGAAACGTGGAGATGAGTCTACAAATGTATGTAAAGTTTATCTTTGATCATTTGTAGTTGCATGCTATAATTTCTGTTTTGAGTGCATAACCATTTGTTTCTGTTTTTCACTGTAATTTGTAAAGTTCATACACAATTGTAATTTGGAATGATCTTTCTACTGCTCATGGAAATCCTCGTGATCGATTTCCTTCAGGAACCTCGTTCAAGGTTAGGCCAATTTGTTGGTTACCCTAAAGAAATTAGAGGTGGTTTATTCTACAATCCTCAAGAAAACAAGGTATTTGTATCAATAAACGCTACATTCTTGGAGGAAAACCGCATAAGAGATCAAAACCATAGAGCAAATTAGTATTAAATGAAGCTACTGAAGAATCAACAAGGGTTATTGATGTAGCTGGTCCTTCATCAAGAGTTAATGAAGAAGCCAACACTTCATGTCAGTCTCATCCTTCTCAATCTTTGACAGTGCCTCGACGTAATAGGGAGGTTGTATCACAACCGGACCATTACTTGGGTTTAACTAAAACTCAAGTTGTCATACTAGATGATGGCATTGAGGATCCATTGTCATATAAACATGCAATGAATGATGTAAACAAGGACCAACGAGTCAAAGCCATGGACCTTGAAATGGAGTCTATGTACTCCAATTCAGTATGGGAGTTTGTAGATCTACTTGAAGAGGTCAAACTCATAGGGTGCAAATGGATCTATAAAAGAAAGAGAGATGTTGCTGGGAAGGTACAGATCTTCAAGGCTAGACATGTAGCAAAGGGTTATACCTAAAGGAAGGGGCTGACTATGAGGAAACTTTTTCCCCTGTTGCTATGTTAAGTTTATAAGAATTCTTATCCATAGCCATATATTATGATTATGAGATATGGAAAATGGATGTCAAGACTGTTTTCTTGAATGAAAATCTTGAAGAAAAAATATTTATTTCTCAGCCCCGGGGGTTCACAGCCCAAGGTCAGGAGCAAAAAGTTTACAAGCTGAATCGATTCATTTATGGGTTGAAGTAGACATTCAGATCTTGGAACATTATATTTGGTACGGTGATCAAATCTTTTGGTTTTAGTCAAAACGTTGATGAACCTTTTATCTACAAGAAAATCATCAATGGAAAAGTAACTTTCTTAATACTTTATATGGACAATATCCTACTCATTGGAAATGATGTAGGGTACCTCACTAATATTAAAAATTGGTTGGAGGCCTAAATCCAAATGTAAGATTTGGGAGAGACGTAATACGTACTTAAGATCCAAATTATTAAGGATCGCAAGAATGGAACGCTGGCTTTGTCCCATGCAACTTATATCGTCAAAATGTTAACTCGACATTCGATGCAAAACTCTAAGAAGGATTTATTACTTTTCAGGTACGGGGATCACTTGTTTAAGGATCAGTGTCCTAAGACACCTCAAGAAGTTAAGAATATGAGACGTATTCTCTATGCCTCAACTGTGGGCAGTTTAATGTATACTATGCTCTACACTAGGCCAGACATTTATTATGTAGTAGGAATAGTCAATAGGTACTAGTCCAACCCAGGGTTAGACGATTGAATAGTGCTTAAGAATATCCTCAAGTATTTTAGGAGAACGAGAGACTACAAGTTGGTGTATGAGTCTAAGAATTTGATCCTTACAGGATACACCGACTCTGATTTCCAAAATGACAAGGATTCTAGAAAATCCACGCCAGGATCAATGTTTACACTGAACAAGGGAGCTGTATTTGACGTAGCATTAAGCAAGGATACATTGCAGACTCCACTATGGAGGCAGAATATATAGTTGCTTATGAAGCAGCAAAGGAAGCAGTTTGGCTCAGGAAGTTCCTAAACGATTTGAAAGTGGTTCTAAATATAGACTTGCCCATGACCTTATATTGTGACAATAGTGGGGTAGTAGCCAACTCTAAAGAACCTCACAGTCACAAACGAGGAAAACATATTGAAAGAAAGTATCACCTGATACGAGAGATTGTGCAAGAAGATGTGATCGTCACAAAGATCACTTCGGAGCACAACATTGTTGATCCATTTATGAAGGCTCTCTCGACTAAAAGTGTTTGAGAGTCATTTAGAGAGTTTAGGTCTGTGAGACATGTACATCGTATAATCTAAGCTAAAGACAAAATTATTCCAAGATGCGGTAAAAGAGGTTTGAGCAGAGGTTTGCACATAATAAAACTTAAGACTGTCAAACTTTGAAGAAGCTATTAAAGCGAGGTGGGCCATACAACGTTTAGTTAATGGATATAGTGTACATAAGTATCATCATGGATGCTAATTTATCAACACAAAAGATATCAAGTAGGTAAAAGATATTTTCAAAAGGATCACACATGAACGATAACAAGAAAAGAAAGATGCGAACAGAATATCGATTGCGTTAATAACTTAGCGTTCATGCAGAAGAAATAGTCATACGTTGAATAAGAGAATTCTTCTTTCAAAACAACACACCGAGAAGAAATTATTATCGCACCAAGAAAAAGTGATCACAACACCACATCCAAGAAAAGCAGTTGTAAATCCAAAATAACAATAATCAAATAAATAAACTAAAGAAGTTAACTAGGAAAGTAAAGTAAAGATAGAGTAGAAGACGTCCTTGGAGGAATTGAAGTGAAGTCACCGTAAGGACTCTTCCATGCATGGGATCGAACTCACCTGCTTAGGTCAGGGAACTCGTTGTTGTCCTGACCATGAGAGCTTTCAACATTCATTGGGCACATGGCAGTTACCACGCACCTAAGACTGCTTCCAGCTCGTGCGAAAAATAGAATTTCAATCTCAGGGTCAATATCGAATTTGGGTGCAGCACTTTCACTCAAATATCGTTTGCAACTTGGTCGCACGAGCTACAATACGCCTAATATCAAGCGAAAACACAAAACTTAAACAAACCATTAGATGCCAAGTCCTTGGCAATGACGCCAAAAACTTGTTGAGGAATGAATTGTTCCTTTAATTGTCATGTGTTAATGGTCATGCATTAATATGAAGAATATGCATTATGCGTTAGTAGTGTATGCGATGACCATGTGTCCTGTCACAAGTTTTCTTGATTTCTCGTCAAGTATAACAAGATCACAAGTTCATCGGGATGATCCGAGGTCGAACACGAGGACTTGCAGTTCAGTGATGCTTGTAAAGTAATGTCTTTGAGGTGGTGAATAAAAATAAAAAGAAAGAAGCTGATTACTATGCACTACTCCTACTCCTAGTTAAACAGGCTGAGCAATTGAAGTTTGACTATGAGAACTGGTAGAGATGCAACAACTGTTAACATGTAATGACATGCATGGAGAAGTAAGGTTGGAGGAGAAAATTTCACCAAGTCATTAAGTTTTGTCACAAGGGCAATCAGCCACATGCTTATATCTCTATAACACATGGTTGTGTTGAGCATAAGATTATTCCTATCTCTAGAAACACTGCCTACTTTTCTTAATGAGTTCCACTACTTACCCTCTCGGGCAGTTGGTTATAGCTACTCATCTCATAGACAAGCATTGCGATAGCCTCGCACTAGGCAAAGAGGATTGACTCACTATACTTGCACAATGCACATCTCTCGGTGGTTTGTTACATACGTCATATCTCTATACCGCATGATTGAGTATGCGATAACTCTTGCAATCAACACTTAACTCATTCTGATGAAAGTAAAAGATGATAAAGAAGAAGATGATGATGAAAATGGTGTTGAAGGAACTAAAGAGATGCATTGATTACAAAATGTATTAATGTCTTAAGCCAAAATATAATACATACAGAGGTAAGAGGGGAGGTGGAGGGCTAGATGTAGCAATCTCTTGCTTCCATCAGATGTTTGTCAAGGCTGGTGGTGGTGAAATGGATGAACGGTGGATAGTCTTCCTCAAGCTCTATCTTCAGCGAAGTTCTAGTCCTCAATCGGAAAAAGTTGTGGAAATGAAAAACTCTCAAAAAATGTCTTGCTCATGCTCTCATCCGTGATCACAAGAATCTGCCTAAGGCAGAGACTCGGATGCCTTGAATTTGGGCTCTAACTCAAACACCGACAACATTGGTAGTCCCGCTCTGATTAGCCATCATCACTGATGTGGTAGGTGAGAATGTCAATGATACATCATGGTCAATGATCAGAAGACATGTCAGAATATCTGATGTACACTTTCAGAAATCCCGAAGCATGCATTTATATTCGTTCCTCATGAAGGATCAACGCATTTACCCATTCTTTGCGATCATACTTCTAGTTGCAACATTTCATGCGACGAACTTGTCTTCATGAAGATCAACGCATGCTCTCAATTCCTGCAACAACTACAAAAATAGACATGATATAGAGTTAGCGAGGATTTTAAGTGTTGAACGATGCAAGCTCATTATTCCACATGAATCCTTAGTAATATTTGAAGGAGCTCTTAACGAAGAGCATCCATGAGCGCGTTCGGATCTTTCCGATTTCATTGTAACCGAAAAACAATGCACACATTCCAACTAACAGTTATGCAAATTAACACTAATTAACGGCATGCTTCGAACAATAAAACACAAGGGAAAGAGTTCTCATACCAGTTGAAGACTCTCTTCAAACGTCAAACTCAAAAGCAACGGAAGAACCTTTACTCGAACTCTATCGCCCAGTAAATTAGTCGGTTGCAGCAGCACGATCGTCTACACGAACGGTAGCAACATGAACAGTCATGAACAAGAAAGCAGCGGGGACGACACCACCAATTGAAGCCCTTGGTATTCTCGGAATGAGAATCCAAAGTGTGGTCTTTGGTGAATTTGGTAGAGGTTGGAGAAAAGACAAATCGTGTAGACGATAAGCAAGTGGGAGAGAAAGAGTTATCGTATAGCAAGGGTGCTTATCGTTTAAAAGAAGCTACAAGATCGTGTAGGTTTTACTAAGCGATCGTTTAGTAAAAGGTAGATAATCGTTTGGAAAACGCGGCACGCTATGCGACGTTTAGGAAATCTAAGCGATCGTTTAGGGATAGGCGTGTGATCGTTTAAGTGCAGGTGTGTGATCGTTTAGACGATGAGCAACTATCGTATAGGCTCTCAAACTAGGTGATCGTTACGTTTTCACACCGATTGCGAATTTTCGAACTTTTTTTGCAAAATGAAAACAAATTTTCATTTTATTATTTGATTACAATAACCGACTTCAGATTCTCCCACTAATGCACGAACGAGGAGAGGTTTTTAGCCAATTATCATATAATTAACCAATTTAATAATTAATGAATATAATCATATTATATTCTTACCCTATAGCTTGATATCACATATCTACTATAGTAATTTCTCTTCCACTTGATATAAATCATATTTATATCTAATTTTCTCCAAAATAATGTATCTCATACATTTAACCAATTATATCATATATAATTAACTAGTCCAGTTATATCATATATAATTAAACTCCCTCTTGTCAATTTGAACATTTCAAACTGACCCAAACACTGATTCTTGACTTTATCCAAGCTACCCGGGCACCTAATGGACCTGTGACTCGAAGCTCCAACGATACGTGAATAGCTTACTAAACTTTTTAGCCACAAGATCCAACATCCGTTAATTGCCAGACATTCCACTAAAGACTAACAGTTGAACTCTTTTTACCACAAATATATTTCTGTGTCCATCGGATATAACCAATCATGACTACGATGACCCTTCACAGATGCTCGTAAGTATAGTTGGGTCAATTTACCGTTTTGCCCCTGTAGTTACATCTCACTCCTTAAGTACCACTGATTCCTCTAATGAACAATACAACATAGTCCAACTATGTGTGAACACCTTTCAGGCCAAGAGAATGTGTGTGGCGCCACATCGTTCAAGTTCTAGAATTGCCCTTAAGAGAGCTATCTATCTACTTACCTCTGCCTCGGGGAAGGAGTGAATTCCATCTTGTGTAGCTGAGTTCCTAGCTCCCAAATCAGATGAATCCCCAAAATGGTAGGTTTGAATCGGCGACCTGACCACTCACACCCATACAAATCAAAGGACTGCCCTCAATAGCAGGAGCTCCCAACTCACTTAGGATTGAGGTCATGTTACCTATGGTCATCCTAGTGAAGTGAAGTCTCTGTCATGAACGGTGTTATATAACGAGACGTTAACACTTCGTGGTCAGGTTTTATACAAACTCTTTGTATAGGACACCCCCGCTCGCATGTCCCCTACACGAATGATCAGGATCAGACCATCTGTGACAAGTCACAACACTTTTGACCATTTCACAAAACGGGCCGCATCCGTAGCGTTACCAAGATAAGGTTTCCCTCCTTTATCCATATACTACAAACCATTTTGGTTATCACTCAAGACATGATCCACTTGTATGTCACCACATACGTGCTTGAGTTACATACAGATAACCAGGGATTTTATGTTTATTGGTTTGTGGTAAAGCAAATAAAACATACAACTGAGCAAAATCAAGATGTGAAGTAAATATCATGTATTATACAACACAAGCGTTCATACAAACTGTTTACAAACTACAAGACACGAGACTTTAGGGTATCAACCCCAATAATATTAACGCATACTCTGCTCATAAACCTTCAAATTCTAAATAAAAGGCTACAATAGCTTGTATTTCTACGAGCTATCACTAACATCCTAGACTATCTTATGAGTCTTGAACAGTATGTGGAGACATATAGGGATCAATGTTCAAGATACAACCTAAAGGCTCCATATTATAAGGATAAGGTTGGGTACCTTATCTTGGTAATACTATGGATAAGACTCACTTTATATTTGATACAAATGCAATGATCCAACACATTTGTGTAGGTGATATGCGAATGGGGGTATTCTATACAATGAGTTTGCATAAGACCGAATCGTGAAATGATAACTACTAGATGTAACACCGTTGACAAGTTAGGTTTCTATTTCAATAGGAGGACCTAGGAAACTTAGTCTTAATCCTGAGTATATTATGAATTCTTGTTTACGAGGGATTGTCTTTTGATTTGTGAACTCTTGTTCACGAGGGATTGCCCTTTGACTTGTATGGGTGAGAGCAGTCAGTTCGCCGATTCAATAAACCTACCATTTTGGGGATAAGACTGACTGGGGATTTGGGAACATAATAATACAAGATGGAATTCACTCCTTCTTGACTTCAAGATAAGTAAATGTGTTCCCTTAAGTGATGTCTCTGGAACTTGAACAAAGGGTCATACCCTTTCGTTGGCCTAAGAGGGGTTTCTGTTTAATGGTTGGATCATAAACAGGTTGTTCATTAAAGGAACACTGGTACTTAAGGATACAGAGGTAACCGAAGGGTAAAACGATAATTTGACCCCTGTTGGTGTTACAAACACTCGTGAAAGACTAACTTGCTATTATTTGTCTATATCCATGGATACAAAAATATATCTATAGGGGAAAGAGTGCAGTTGTGGGTCTTTAATAGAGTGTACCCACAGTTAACAAATACTGATTAATTTAGTTAATGAGTTTAGCCAATTAATCTCATATCGTTGGAGCTTCTGATTTTTAGGTCCATAAAGTCCCGTTGTTAGTCACTAAAGGATATTAATGAGAAATGATTTGAATTGTTCAAGTCAATTATTGATATATAATTAATTATAGATGTGATCTATAATTCACATTATGTGAGAAAGATATATTTAGATGAGATTCAAATATCAGATTTATGGGAATTGGATTCCTAATGAGTTGTATACATATAAATATGTGATATTTATATGTTAATTAACTCTATATTAAATATGATCTAATATAGTTACTTAATTAATTAATTAATTCAAAATTTTTATAAAGAAGTGGATGCATATAAACATGTGATGTTTATATTTATTAATTAACTATATATATATAATTAGATTAATATATATGGTTATTTAATTGATATGCTAATTAATTAAATAATGGTTATTTGATTAATTTAGTACAAGGGTAGAAAAGGAAAGACTTAGAGAAGGGGTTAACCTTTTTCCATATAAATTTCTCCTTATGACTCTTTTTAGGGTAGGACTTGGAGAAGGAAAGACTTGGTGAGATTTTAACCTAGCCACCAAAAACAAAATCCTCTCTTCACTCTCTCCAAGAAATTTCTTTACCTCTCCAACTATTGGAGTCCTAGAGAATAACATGGTTATTCTTGTGGTCGTGTCAGAGATCGATTGAGGAGACATTCGTTTGAAAGGTTAGAGGAAATTTTTAGAGGCTTGGAATCTTCTGCTCGAGAAATGGTTCTTCCCCCTTTATTTCCTTCATTAAAGCATGCTTTCATGATGTTTATCCTATTTATCTTATTTTGTTTAGTTGTTTTTTCTGTTTCCTATAAAATGAAAAACCAAATGCAAGACAGTCTTAACGCTTCTGCTCGAGATATGATTCTCAACCGCTTATTTGTGAATTTTAGATTGTTTAGAATGACTCTTTTACAACATTGCATAATGTGGATATTTCAATAACATAATCGATGAGTAACTTAGGGCTACTCAAGTTATTAACCATCTCATTCAAATCTTTTAGGCTTTATGCAGATATTTGGTTTTGCGATCGAGCATTTAGTTTAATTAAGCAAATAATTGATGTATTAGGACACTTGACTCGACTTTTCAGACAGGTAGGTTAAGCACATTAATTCATGAGAATTAATCTATAGGAAATCCTATGAAAAATCAAGCAATTAGGTGGATCCTATTCTCTAAGCTAAGTCGGTTTTATTTTCTTACATTTTATTTCCAATTTACTTTCCAACATTTTTTTTCCTTGTTTTAATTCTCAAACCACTCCAACACCGCCCCCCCCCCCCCCCCCCCCACCGCTTTAGCTAGAAATCTAATTTGTTTGAAACTATATTAACCCTTTTCTGTGGGTCGATCCGGTATTGCCACTTGTAGTACTAGTAGTATATGTACTATTGATTGGTATATTATAAATTTTATTTGATCGACCGAGAGAGGATTACAACATCTTTTCTTTGACCCATTAGATAACTATTCCAATTTTTTATTCTAAAATTTGAAAAATGTTTATGAAAATGAGACCGAATTTGAGAAAGTACAAAAACTAATTTCTTTCTACCATTTCTATCTATTGGATTTCGTTTTTATTTTGAGTCAACATTTGGGCTTGGCCAATTGGTAGGTAGTGCCCAACCAAGCCACCGGTTGGCTTCAAGGTCTAAAGTTTGATTCTCACGTAAGATAGATTTATTTTAGTTTTGTTTTTGTTTTATATTTCTTTATTTTCTACTTTAATTTGGCCATATTTCTTTCATTTTTCTCTATTTCTTTATTAATTGTGTTTATATTTATATGTTAGTTTATTTTTTAATTTTAAAATTTTCAATATTTTTAGATTTACATATTATTTTGATTTTCAAAATTTTTTCAATATGTATATTTAAATATTTTTAAAATTTTGAATTTTAAATTTTGCAATAGGCATGTTTATATATTATTTTGAAATTAAAGTTATTATTTTTAGTACAATCGAAACCAGTTAGAATTTTACAATATATAAATTTTGTTTACTAAGACATTCATTTAGATTCACTTTAATATTTTACAACCATGACATTTAAATAATAGTGGTCCTGTTTGGTGACCATTTCATTTTTTGTTTTTTATTTTTAAAAATTAAGCTTATTTTCTTCTCATTTATTATAATGGTTGAATTCTTAACCAAATTTCAAAAATAAAATCAAGTTTTTAAAAGCTACTTGCTTTATTTTTCGAAATTTGGCTTGGTTTTTTAAACCATTAGTAAAAAATAGATAATAAAGGAAGAAATTTTGGATGTAGAAGTAATGTCATATGCTTAATTTTCAAAAACCAAAAATAAAAAATAAAATGGTTACAAAACGAGGCCAATATAATTGAGTTGAACTTGAGTCAACATCATTGAGACAAATGACTTGAGTGAGAAATAGTATTGAAAATCAAATTTTAGAAATGTATAAACGATAGAAGCAATTGTATTATAGTTATTAATTTTGCATAAGGACTTATGTGTATTTGGTAATGTAATTTTTTTATAATTATTTTTTATATTTTATTGCATGCTATATATATATATATATATATATATATATATTATTTTACATAATTAAATTAGATTTAAACTATAAAACAAGAGAAAACATTAGGGAAAAATACAAGAAATGAATATCAAACAAGTTTTTGTTTCTGCTTCTTTTTTCAAGAAACAACAAACAAAAATAGTTTCCAGATATATTTTTGTTTCTAGTTCTTAAAGAATAAGAAACAAAACAATAAATGAAAAGCAGGAAATGTGAACGTTATGATATGGACCCTTTATTTTTGTATTTTTTTTCTTTTGTAATAACTTATTTTCCATTAATAAAATCGAGCATAGTTGATAAGAAGCTGACCATCATAGGAGAACATGAAGTTTTACAAGAGAAAAATGAAGCTCAACAAACTCAATCTAGCTCAATCTAGCTCAATCGAGGCTCATGCTAAAAATCCATAGGAGAGCTTTCCAAGTCAATCTAATCATGAGACAATCATTATGCCTCAAAAACCAATGATGAGCTAGAGTTAAAAGACTTCTAAAATGATTAAATGCTTGCTTTGAAGATAAGTTTCCAGCTAATGGTGAAGAGTTGTAATCGTTGAAACTAAGTCATTTGGTCATCCAAAAACCATCATGAATCTAAAAATTCAGATTCATTTACATTATTAACATCCCATATATTTAATTAATGTTAAGAATTTACATTTATTAGAGTAGTTGAAAGGGTACTAGATGAATGTAGCCAATATAGATGAAAGGTTGCATCCTTTCATGGTGTCTATTCAATTAGTTTAAATAAGGTTATAATCTCCACATTTAGAACAACACTTTGAATTTGAATGAAATTTCATTAGAGTTTATTCTCTCAAACTTTATGTTTTTTCTTTGTATTATTGTGTTTAGAATGCATGTTTTAGGATTTTCAATCTAGTTTGATCAATTAGATTGTGGAAAGTTTGAAATCTTGAAGTTAGGAACAAGTTCTTCTTTCTTCTTGATCATCAATCAATCTTCCAAGCCAAAATCTGGGGCGGCAGCCGGAGGGAGGGGGGAGGGAGTTCTCAAACGTGATTGAGGTAGTTCCTTTATCATTTGGTATCAGAGCCTGGGCTCTAGGTTAGAGCAACTTCACCATTGGCTGGAAACTTATCTTCAAAGCATGCATTTAATCCTTCTAGAAGTCTTTTAGCTCTAGCTCATCATTGGTTTTTGAGGCATAATGATTGCCTCATGATTAGATTGACTTGGAAAGCTCTCCCATAGATTTTCAGCATGAGCTTTGATTGAGCTGGATTGAGTTTGTTGAGCTTCATTTTTCTCTTGTAAAACTTCATGTTCTCCTATGATGGTCAGCTTCTTATCATTTTCCCCTTCTTCAAGAATTCATAGCATTAATTAAATATATGGGATGTTATAATGTAAATCAATCTGAATTTTTAGATTCATGATGGGTTTTGGATGACCAAATAACTCTTGGAGTTTCAATGGTTGCAACTCTTCACCATCGGTTAGAAACTTATCTTCAAAGCAAACATTTAATCCTTCTAGAAGTCTTTTAGCTCTAACTCACCATTGGTTTTTGAGACATAATGATTGTCTCATGATTAGATTGGCTTAGAAAACTCTCCCATGGATTTTCAGCATGAGCTTTCATTGAGTTGGATTGAGCTTGTTGAGCTTCATTTTTCTCTTGTAAAACTTCATGCTCTCCTATGATGATCAGCTTTTTATCAATAACTGAATTGACAAACAAGTGTACCAGAAACACGAGGTCTGTAGTTTGAATCCACCTATCCTCAATTGTACTAAAAAAGAAAGAAAAAACTTATTTTCCATTTCAACGGTTGGAAATTTAAACAATCAAATCCTAAAATCATTTTTCCCTCACAAAAATATACAATATTCAATTTAATACTTCGAAAGTAAAATTTATTGAAGTTCAAATGTTGTAGTGCCATTTATTTTCAATATTCTATTACGTTTTGCTATTTGTATAAACATTATTGGAAAGAACATGAAAAAACGTATGAAACAAGTTATTATTTAGTTTGAAATTATATCAATAGAGATATGATCAAAACAAAATTGCAAAGTGATCGCGCATCATGATGTAAGTCATCACACACCATGACATTAGCGATTGTGTACCATGATGTCAGCAATCAGGCAACACGATGTCAGCGATCACGAACATTTTTTGCGCATACGATAATTTTGTTTTTGTCATATCTCTGTCGCTAAATGACCACTTGTTTTTATACGATTTTTTCGTATTCTTTCCATCTATGCTTATAAATTGACCAAAATATTGAAACATCTTTACTTTTAAATAATATTGAATTTTTGTTTTTTGGTTGTTGAAAGAGAACAACAAAAGAGATGTAGGAAATAGAGGAGAATGTGAAGTATTTAATATTGAGGGTAAAAGTGGTATTTCACATGTCAAAAGGGTCCATCTTAAACAAATTTTTAGAAAAAGGTGAGTCATAGATTTTTTTTTTTCATTTTGGGTCATTTTGTACCATTTTCCAACCTACGGCCTACGATTTTATCTTCGTCAGTTTGTCTTCAATGCACGACCCCTCATTTTCTTCCTATTTGGGTCCGACAGATAGATGACCTAATTTAAGGGCCCAAATGAAAAATGACTAAAGATTTTTTTTTTTTTTTTTAAAAAGAGAAATGGCCTTCTGCCTATATCATCACTGTGTGAAATTATCAACTTGACCCTAGATGCACGCGAGGGCCTGCGCTCGAGGTCATTCTCGCTCTCGATCCCCATCACGCCCTCTGATTCTCGCTCTCGTTGGCTGATTCTCGCTCTCGCTCTCCATCGCACTTCCCGATTCTCGCTCTTGTTGGTTGATTCTCACTCTCGCTCACCATCGCGCTTCCGAATTCTTGTTCTTGCTCGTTGATTCTTGCTCTTGCTCCCCATTGTGCTCCATAATTCTCAATCTTGCTCCCTATTGCACTCCTCGATTCGTGCTCTCACTCCTCATCGCAATGAAAGAAGAAAACGAAGACAAAGATGAACGCACACAGAAGCAAAGATGAAGGAGAACACATACAAAGACGAACCAACCAAAATCGGAAGAAGAAGAAGAATGAAGAAAAAACACAGAAAAAGGAAAAAGAAGAAGAAAAGCAAAAAGAAGGAAAAAAAGAAGAAGAAGAAACGCATAAGGAAAAATAAGAAGAAAAAAATCTACTAAAGGAAGAAGAACGAAGAAGGAAGAAAGTTGAAATAGTAATTTCACATGGTGATGACATTAGCATAATGCCAGATTTCACTTTTGATTTTGGGGTTGGGCCCTTGATACAATTACCTCTGGAACTTTGTACACATGGCTTCTATTTAGGGGACCACTCGAAATTTGGCCTCACTTTAAAAAATGCTCGAAATTTGGCCTTTTGCTTACATCAGATGCGTGTGAAATTACTGTTTAACCCCCAAACGTGTGCGAGGCCAGATATAACCCAAATTTCTCGCTATTTCCTTTCATTCCTTCATCTTGTTTCTCTCGCTCTTACTCGTTCCCTAATTCACGTAGCTCTCCTCATTTTTTCTTGATTTTTTCCTTCTTTTGAATTCTTCCTCTCGTTTCTTTCTCTAGCTTTTTCCTCATCAATTTTATAGTTTTTTCCTTCATTTGAATTCTCACTCTCGCTTCTTCATCTCGTTTCTTGGTCTTAATCTCGTTTCTTCCTCTTGTTCTGATTCAAACTCCAACTTACATCTTTTATACGAGAAGAAGAAGAAGACGTCGAAATAAATAGAAGAAATCATCGTAAAAGGAGGGCAACTGAAGAAAAGAGAGTGGAAAGGAAATATTGTCGAAAAAAGAAAGGAAAATCGCTAAAAAAACATAAATTGCTGAAAAAGAAAAAAGAAAAAAGAAAAAAGAAAGCGAAATAAACATCAATGGCTGAAAAAGAAAAAAGGAAAATCACTAAAAATCAAAATGTATCATAAATAGAAGAAATTAGCCGAAAAAGAAAAGAAGAAGAAAGGCATAACAAACAGGAGAGAAAAAAAAATATACAGAGAAAGAAGAAGGATAAAAGTGGTAAAATCACACTGTAACGACATCTGTAAGTCAAAAATCAAAATGAATTAAAAAGTGGGTCAAATTTCGAGATTGCCTCTAAGTGGGGCCATCGTTACCGATTTCCCAATTATCTCTTCCTGTTTCTTCGATTGAGCAACTCCACTTTTCATATCTTCGCGGTTCGCCGCCGCGCGTCAGCCTCGCTTCCGACCACGCCTCAGCCTCGCCGCGCTCTGCCTTGCCGCCGCCGGTTAATTTCAAAGCTCTCTGTTTTTTGCCGCCGCCGACAGCGCCTCATGTGGGGCTTTGCCTTACCGTCTGCACTCGTGACGTTGAAGCCCTACCTACCTATTTTGTGAAGTTGAATATGTGAGTTTAGAAATCGAGTTTGCTGTTTCTTGTAAACAAGATCAAGTTTGATACATTGGTTTGCAGTTTCTTCTTTCATCTTCTTATGGTTGCTATAGTTTTTCGATTATGCTTTATGCTTCACCTGCATTGCAATGGATTTGTTTTTACTATGTGCCTATCTGGCCTGCATTTCATGATGAACTGTAGTGCTGCTATTTTATTAAAAGGTTGCTAGCTTACATTCTGAGTTTTGTTACCAATTGTTTGTATAAGTCAACTGAAAATATGCTAGAAATTCATTTGTATTTGTAATGTTCTATTTAAGGTATTGGCAGACTATGCTTACGATATTTCTATTTTGTTAGATTTTCAGATGAGCGTGGGTTATTCATCTGTTCTCGCCGATTCTAGTTATCAATTGTGATGGAAAGTGCCATAAAAATCTTCTGGACTACCGTATTGGAATGACGACCTTAGGAAGTTCACTTATGCCTTCACTTGTTAAGACTTCTCCCTTCTTTTCATACTTCACTAAAATTCCATGGATATTTCCCTCCCAGAATACTCTTCGAGCTAGCCTCCAAACCTATAGCTGTCAGTCTATTGTATTTTCAAAAAATATATTGAAATATAGTTGCAACAGTTACTTCTCTAGACACACAGTTGGCTATTTATGTACTGTTTCTTTAGCTGCCACTTCTTCTGTTCATGAATCCTCAGCATCTTCTTCCAATAAGGTCTCCAACAGATTAAGGAAGAAAGCCCTCAAGGAATCACCAGAGAGAGTGCTTAGACATAAATTAGATATGTGCTCAAAAAATGGACAAGTTGTTGAAGCACTTAAGCTTTATGATGAGGCACGGAATAACGGCATCCAGCTTCAGCAACATCACTATAATGTATTGCTCTATTTGTGCTCTTCCTCTAGTTTGCTTGAAACAAGTGGGGCTATCGACGTATTAAGCATGGGCCTCAACAGGGGTTTTGAGATTTTTCAGCAAATGATGACCGATAATGTATCTCCAAATGAGGCTACATTTACTAGTGTTGCAAGAATTGCAGCTGTGAGGGACGATCCAGAAATGGCTTTTTCTTTGGTGAAACAGATGAAGGATTATCATATTGCACCAAGATTGAGATCATATGGACCAGCACTGTTTGGTTTCTGTAGGAAGCTAATGGCCAAAGAAGCTTATGAAGTTGATTCCCACATGGTTGCATCTGCAGTGGAAGCTGAAGAACTTGAGCTTTCTGCTCTTCTAAAACTCAGTTCTGATGTGAAGAAGGTCGATAAGGTCTATGAGTTGTTGCATCGGTTAAGAAGAACAGTGAGGCAGATTTCTGAACCTACTGCCAAAGTTATTGAAGATTGGTTTAATTCTGAAAGTGCATCAAAAGTTGGGAAGAAACGTTGGGATGTGGACAAGGTTAGGGAAGGAATTGTTAGACGAGGTGGAGGGTGGCATGGAGAAGGTTGGCTGGGTAGTGGTAAGTGGAGGCTGGTGAGAACTGGAATGGATGATAATGGTGTTTGTCATTCATGTGCTCAGAAACTTGTTTGCATTGATATTGATCCAAAAGAAACGGAAGACTTTGCTGCATCATTGACCAAGTTGGCTTGCCAAAGAGAAGTTAAAGCTGATTTTAATAAATTCCAGGTGCGATAGTTCTCTTGTCATCTCAGGTTCTATGATTTGAAGTTTTAATTGATCATGGAGCGAATATTTAGATTAGGTACTTGTTTGGGTACTTTATACCACACAATTAAGTATATATCTGAAATATTTGAGTGGGTAGGTCGATTATTTAAAATATTTGTAAAAATATTTATAAATCTAACATTTTTCATGGGAAAAAATGAATTACCAATTTCTTGGAGCCATATGGTATCTAACAGTGAACCACAAGGTCTCAATTTCCATTTCTTCTTCATCGGTTTCGTTGTGCACCATCAAGAGTCTCAACTCCTTGCTTTTGCACTTGTGTCCCACACTGAACTTCTCATCACATCTGAGACACAAAACACGTTCTTTCCTTGATTGGAGTTTCACGTGTGTCAACTATTTGTCAGGATACTCTTTTCGAGAATTTTGATAATGACCTGCCAGTGTGGGATGAGATTGGTTTTAAGACCTTGGCTTGGTCCTTGATTAGACTATTAAGCCGAAATGTTAGAACCGGGTTTTTTGGCAGCTTGATTGGACCAATGCTTAATTTTGATGCCACAATCAGATTTTTGTCTTCCACTTTTTGGGTTGCTTTCATAATCTGGTCCAAGCCCACCCGTTCAAGGCAGTAGACACTAGACATTACTTCTGCTCTCACGTTTGCGTCAAGGCCATTTAGAAACATGCTGTCTAAGATTCCTTTTGGCAAAGGTGGTAGAGGTACTGCCAAAGCCTCAAATCTATCCCTGAATTTTGCTAATATCCTCTCTTTTCGGATGACTAGGAGACAGGTGCAAAGTGCTCGCCTCATGCAACAGATGCAATGAGGTTAACATCCTCTATTTCATGTCAAACCATCCCTTGAATGGGTTTCACCCTTCTTCCTAGCGATACCTGCTCAATGCCACCCCAGAAAAGTTGATCGCAGTCATGGTCACTTTTTTGGTCTTTGATTATTGATGAATGTCAAAATATCTTTTGGCTTAAACAACCATGCAGTCAGTTGGTCTCTACAAAAGACCAACATTTCTACCTTCTTAAACTTGCTCCCGTTCGATTATCCCATGTCACATTTCTGATGTTGCCTTTCTCTCCTTTCTCTTTCTTTTTTGTCCAACGAAGCTAGTTGTTCTTCTTGAGTCTTCCTTTTCTGCCCACTGCCTTGGTTCTCTTCCAAGGGAATATGTGATATCGCAAACACTAGGTTCTCTAAAGCCCTTTCGTTCTCTTCAGTCGTTTGCCTCTGATTTTCCATTTATGCAAATATGCATTCAATATGCTTTGCCATTTGTGCTATTCATTAGCCGCTCAAATTGCAATTTTTATTCAGGGAGAGTATAGAAATTTTCCGAATGCTTTTCTTTGGGGC
Source organism: Benincasa hispida (assembly GCF_009727055.1). Lineage (NCBI taxonomy): Eukaryota > Viridiplantae > Streptophyta > Magnoliopsida > Cucurbitales > Cucurbitaceae > Benincasa > Benincasa hispida. Next base: position 33,945,615 of record NC_052350.1, read on the forward strand.
ATCGAAGTAATAATGACATTGTTAAGCTCAGACATCGTGTTGAAAGTTTTTCAGCTTAATTTGCATTGCCCGACTTTGAAACTTGAATGGTAGTTGGATTTGCATTTTTAAATGGATGACCATTCATTTGTTGTCCCTTAAAAAATCATTTTTGCTGATCATCATTCCTTCCATATTTGTACCCACACTTGGGGTTGCTGTCTTCAAAATTGTTTGGTTGCTGTTTATTATACTTGTCATCATATGGTTTGGAGAAAGGGCCCACACAATCGTTAAAAGAGCACTTGGTAGTGCCAATGTTTTCTTTTATTAGGTAGGAGGGGTATACAATGGATAGAGGTGTCAAGGGCAGATTTTGGTGGTGTCATATTTGGGAGCAAATCAACTGAAGAAGTTGGTTGTTACAAGGGAATATAATTAAATATCTAGCACTCCTAATTATCAAAGATCTAGAAGAATATTTTCAATCTGATTTTTTATGTCCACGACTAAGGAATCATTTTGTTAGCTTGATGTGTGATGATGTGGTGTAGGAAGTAGGCACAATGTAACGACCCGACTAATCGAGTACTCTGACAAGGGCCGTTACTACTAAATGCACATTTTCAATCAAACATTTTGACCAAGATAGCATAACTTTAGTGAACCAAAGATGACTATTCCAAACTAAATTATTAAATTAATAAATAAATCAAATTGGGGATGCGTAGAGATGCCAACTATTGCTTTGCTGGAGAATGGATTGATTATCTTTAAATTTCAAAAGGCAGAGTCACAAGACTGGGTGCTGGAGAATGGCCCGTGGCACTTGGGTGACAAGCCCATCTTATTACGACAGTGGTTACCAGGTATTGTTCTTGAAGCCTTTGTTTTTGATTCTGTTCCTATCTGGATTAAACTAGAGTGTGTTCCCTTGGAGCTGTGGACGAATAGAGGTTTAGCAGTGTTGGCTAGTGTTGTGGGTAAGCCTGTTTCTTTTGACGTTGCAACTAGAGAGCGACGTCGGTTATCGTATGCGAGAGTTTGTGTTCAGGTGGATGGTGATTCATTATTGCCCCATTCAGTCATTGTTAGAATGCGGGGTCAGGAGTTTATTATTCCAGTAGTGTATGAGTGGAAGCCTCGTAAGTGTGCTTACTGTGACTCTTTTGGGCATACTGGGGCTATGTGTGAGAAACAAGGTGTGGCAAAGGGTCAGGATTTGAGTATTGTGGCGGTTAATGAGAGGTGTTTGGGGGAGAAGGAAGGCCTTGAGAGTGTAAGGAAGGGTCAGGAGTCGAGTTTTGGTGGGAGGGGAGGTAGCCCAATGGTTGGGAATAGGAGGTAGGGTGTGATGACGAGTTTACTATGATTAGCCGTCGTCGGTGTGATAGAGGAGGTGTAGGACATAGGGGTGGCAGTGGGTCACCGGGATCGACGCCCTTGAGGAGTAGAGTAGTTTATGGCTCCCCTGGGATTACGGGGTTTGTTAAGCATACTGATGATCGTAATCAGTTTGATGTACTGAGTGATGAGGGGGAGACTCGTTGGCACTGGCATTAGTGCAGTCTGATCATGACTTGTTGTCTGTTTTGGATGAGATGTTTGGGAGTTCGGGCAAAAGCCCAATGGGAGGTGGTAGGTGTGATTTCTTGCAAGTTTCATGATCTGGTGTTCTTGGAATGTTAGGGGGTTGAATGACTCTGTCAAGTGTAGGGTGGTGGTGGATTTTCTGTCTTCCTCCTCTGTTACTTTCTGCTGTTTGCTTGAGACGAGGGTTCGTCGCGAGAACTTTGGTATGGTGGTAGGTAGGTTTGGTGATGCTTGGAGTTGTGTAAGTAGCTATAGTGTGAGTGGAGTTGGGAGGATCTGGGTGATGTGGCGGAAGAGTGTATGATTTTATTCTGGATGTCAGTGGGGCTCAGTTCATTTCTGGAACATTGGTGGATATTGTATCTAGTGCTAGGGCACATATTGGTGCTATGTATGCCTCTAATCACGTGAGTGATAGGCGAAACTTGTGGACCTAGTTGATTGATGTGTGTGCCTTGTGACAGCTTCCCGGAGTTGTTATGGGTGATTTTAATGCTATTCGTAGTAGTTCGGAGGATCTTGGTGGTTGCCCTAGCTTGAGGGAGATAGAGGAGTTTGATGGGATGTTGTTGGAGGCGGATCTGATTGAGATGGGTGTGATAGGTAATTGGTTTACTTGGACTAGTAAAGTTCAGGAGAATGGTATCCTGCGCCGGTTGGATCGCTGCTTGACTAATAAGGCGTGGAAGGTGGCTTTTCCATATTTGGAAGTTAGGGTTGGGCAGTGGAGGATTTCTAATCATAGCTCTCTTCTGGTTTCTACAGGGGAGACGAGGAGTAGGCCGCCTCCTTCGTTTCGCTATTTTACTCATTGGGCGGAGGCAGATGGTTTTATTGATATTATCAGGTCAGTGTGGAGAAGGTCTGAGGATGTGTCCCCTATGGTTAGTTTTGTGCGAAATTTGAAGGCAGTGAAGCGGGTCTTACGTGCCTCATTTGGTAGGCGTATCTCTGTGTTATCTAATGAGGTGCGGGTTGCTAGGCAGGTTATGGAGGTTATGGAGGTTGCTCAGGCCGAGTTAGAGAGGGATCCTTTCTTAGAGTTGGTGTGTGCAAAGGTGGTTTGGGCCACTGAGGTGTTTTGGTCAGTGACTAGATTGGAGGAGGCGTCGCTTCGGCAGAAGGCTAAGGTGAGGTGGTTGGAGTTAGGTGATATGAACATGACGTTTTTTCATTGCCGTGTTCGCTCCTGTCGCAATTGCAGTGGTTTATTCTCAGTTGTGGATGCTGGGGGGATTCGCCAGACGGTGCATGACAGGGTGTCGGGGGTGGCAGTGGATTTCTTTTGTGGTAGTTTGGGGTCTCAGCATGTGGGGTATAGCGATTTTACTGCCCGGATGGGGGATATTGTGCAGTTCAGCTGGTTCGCGGAGGAGGTGGAGACGCTTGGTTGCCAAGTGAGTCGGGATGAGATTCAGAAGACTTTATTCTCGATGAAGTCTGGGAAAGCTCCTAGGCCTGATGGGTTTTGGATTTTTACAGAGCTGCTTGGAGTGTGATTGGGGATGATTTCTGTGATGCTGTTATGAATTTTTTTGAGTCTTGTTATTTGCCTGGTGGAGTTAACTCTACTCTTATTACTCTTATCCCAAAGAGGCGGGGAGCTGATCGTATGGAAGACGTTCATTCTATTTCTTGTTGCAATGTTGTGTATAAGTGTATCTTGAGGGTCCTAGCCGAGAGATTGCGGTTGTGGTTGCTTTCTTTCATTAGTGGTAACCAGTTTGCGTTTGTTCCTGGTAGGTCGATTTTTGATAACATTTTATTGTGTTAGGAGCTTGGGGGGCTATAAGGTGGGCAGAGGGAAGCCGCGTTGTATGTTGAAGGTTGACCTTTAGAGATGTATGATTCGGTCTATTGGGATTTTCTGTTTGGTGTGTTGCTTACTATAGGTACACCCCTTCAGTTTGTTAGTTGGGTGAGGACTTGTGTTACTTCGCCTACGTTCTCTATGATGATTAATGGTTCCCTTGAGGGGTTTTTCCCTGGGGTTGAGGCAGGGGGATCCATTGTCTCCTTTTTTGTTTGTGATGGTGATGGAGGTCTTGTCTATATTGTTGAATAAGCCTCCTGTGTGGTTTAGGTGCCATGATCCTGTCTCTTATACACATCTAGATGTGTATAAGAGACAGTCCATGATCGGTGTGAACGTTTGGGCCTGACTCATTTGGTTTTTGCAGATGATTTGATGATTTTCTGTGTAGCTGAGAGAGATTCTTTGGAGTTTGTGAGGCAGGTATTGTCAAAGTTTGCAGAGCTGTCTGGGTTCTGTCTCTTATACACATCTAGATGTGTATAAGAGACAGTATATAATTAGTTAAAAACGGTTCGGTTCGGTTCCAAATTCGGTTTTCAAGAGTGAAACCGAACCGAACTGAATTAATTCGGTTTCAAAATTTCTTCAAACCGGATCGAACCGCATTTTTCAGTTTCACTGAGTTTTCGGTTTGGTTCAGTTCAGCTTTTAGAAACGGTTCGGTTTTTGCGGTTTGAATGACCACCCCTAGTTTTGGCAGAGTTTGCAGAGTTGCCTGGGTTAGTTGCGAATGTTGGGAAGAGTTCCATGTTTGTTGTGGATGTGGAGTCTGGTGAGGCGGAGGAGCTTGCTGCTTTTAATGGGAGTCTCTTGGTTCGCTGCCTGTTAGGTATCTGAGGTTACCTTTATTGGCTGATCGGTTGAGGGTTGTGGATTGTGCGCCTTTGATACAAAGGATTACAACTCGTATTAAAAGTTGGGCGGCTCGGTCCCTCTCTTTTGTCAGGAGGTTGCAGCTTGTCAAATCTGTCTTACAGTCCTTTCAAGTGTTTTGGTGTAGTATTTTTGTGTTGCCTGCGTGTGTAACTCATGAGGTTGATCGTCTGTTGCGTAGTTATTTATGGAATGGTAGTGTTGAAAGTCGGGGTGGTGCGCGGGTAGCGTGGGATGAGGTGTGCTTGGGGTGGAGGTGGGGGGGTGGGGGTGTGAAACATATGGCTTCATGGAATCAGGCTGCTATTATGAAGCTGCTCTGCCTTATTTTAATTAAATCGGGCTCATTATGGGTGGAGGCGTATGTTTTGTGTGGGCGGTCTTTGTGGGCTGTTCGATGTGAGGCTGGGAGGTCTTGGTGCTTGAGGGCTATCTTGCGTTGTAGGGATAGATTCAAACATCTGGTTCATTTGATGGTGAGTGATGGAAGGTCATGTTTTGTTTGGTGGGATCCTTGGTTGCCGGGGGTACGATTATGGATTCATATGGGTCTACGGTGGTAGTATGGAGGCGCGGTTGTTGGAGTTTATGGATGGTGAGGGAGGTTGGAGATGGCCTATAGTGTCACGGGAGTTGCTTGAGATCTGGGGTCTTATTCAGGCAGTGGGGCCTAGGGTGAGGGGGGAGGATTATTGGGTTTGGATGCTAGGTGCTAGTGGTCGATTTTCTATCACTAGTGCATGGGAGAGTTTGTGCCCTCGTCGTCCTAAGGTGTCTTGGGCAAGTCTTTTGTGGTCTGGGGTTGGTATTTCCCGTCACTCCTTTTGTGCGTAGTTAGCTGTGAGGGACAGGTTGGGTACGCGTTATTGGTTGAGGAGTTGGGGTGTGTTGTCAGAGGGGGTATCTTCTATGTGGGGGAAATGTGGAGTCACAAGATCATCTATTTTTTTAGTGTGGGTTTGGGAGAGAGGTGTGGTCAGGTATGTTGCATCAGTTGGGTTCGATTCATCGGGTGGCGAGTTGGGTTGTCGAGTTGAGTTGGTTATGCTGAGTGGGGTCAGGTAAGGGAGTGCGTAGTAAGCTGTTCCGTGTCTTATGATGTGTTTCCATCTACTTCATTTGGCATGAGCGTAATCGCCGGCTTCATGTGGGTAGACCGAGGACGGTGTCTACTCTGTTTCAACTTATGATCTTTACGATTCGTGCTCGTGCTGCTACCTGACGGGTTGATCTTTTTGGTCTTATCTAGTGCGTTTACGGATGTTTTTCCTCTTTTCGTACTTGTCGATGTTCTTTGTTTGGCTGTTGGCCCCAGGTGGTGGGGTTATGTTTCCTTTTCTCTGTTTTTCTCCCAGGTGGATGGTGTTGTTTACGTTTGTTTCGGCTTTGTTTCGGTCAAGTCCTGTCTTTGCTTGTGCTTTGTTGCTTTGATGACTTGATCCCGGGCTGTGAGATCCCCCTTGTTGTATAATAATCACCTATTCTAAAAAAAAATAATAATAATAAATCAAATAAACAAAACTTTTAATCGGGGTCCCCTAAAAACATTTACGAAGAAAATTTTCAAAACAATAAAATATTATGTCTGACAATAAATTCAAATTTCCAAATCACTCACAGGTCTATTTCTGTTATTGCCTGAAAAACATAAAGGAAGAAAGGATGAGCGTAATAATACCCAATAAGTGACCCATTACTGGACCCTCTAGGTAACATGTTAACCCTTCTATCTAGGCAATAGTGTATACCTATAACATATCAGTCGTAGTGATCACGAATGGTCACATATCAGTTCTAGTGATCCTGAAGGGTCACATATCAGTCATAAACGTGATCCTAAAAGATCACATATCAGTCAAAAGCGTGTAACCAGAAGGTACACTTATTAGTCGTAGGTGCAGTCTCGAGGGAGTACTCATCGGTCATAGGTGTGTATCTCGAAGGTACACGTATCAATCGTAGATGCGGTCCCGAAGGAGCACACATCAGTTATAGGCGTGTATCCTGTAAGTACACAAACAGTCATAAATGTGCACATAAAGTCATAAGTGTGGACTCGAAGGAACACACAATCAGTCGTAAAGTGTACATTGTCCATATAAAAAGGTTAACAGGTACCATGTATACTTAGCATGCATCAGTTCACATATAAATCTTTTATCATAATCACAGTCGCTTAACTTAGGAAAAATTTATTAGAACGCCCTCAGTCATCATAGCATAACATCATAGTCAAAACAGTTCATATCATTAAATCAAACAGTTTAATCATCATCATGTGGTAGGGATGGCTGGTTCCAAGGCGAACCAATAGTAAGACACCTCAATTAAGTTCGAATTTTATCCAAATCAACTATCTTGTATTAACTTGAACCAAACCTGAAACAAGAGCTAAAATTAATGTAATACCCTTATGGTCAAATTTGGATCACAATTTATCTCAAAGGCATCCAAGAAACTTACCCGACTTGAGGCTTAATCCCAACACCACCTTCAAACTTGCCCTCAGCACAATTCTAAGTCCAACATCGTAATTTGCATGTTTGAACTCAAAACTACAGCATTATATCTCAGTCCAAAAAGATCCCAAATTTTGATACTTACTCACAAACACCTAAACCGTTTCGTAGCACCTGGCAAATAACACGATAACGACCTTCAAGCCTCAAATCTAAAAACCAAACACAACGGTGTCAAAAATCAACGCCAATCCTCCGTGAGTATTTAAGATTCAAACCAGAAATCTAAGAAACTTAACAAGGCCTTACTCAAACCCGACTTTTCAGCGAAAATAGGGTAGGCGCTGATTGTCACCGAGCAACCATGATGGCGGTGCCGGACCAATGCGGCTGCAGGCGACGCTGTGGTGTGGCAGGCGAACGATGAAGCGGCGTAGTGGAAAACGGGCGGTGTGAGACACGGCGGCGCTGCCCAGGTCCTGTGGTCATAGATCTGGATGCGAGGAAGGGATCTCGGTGTGGCTCTAGCATCGACAGATATGAGAGGACGACGGGCTTGGTTGAACATGGCGGGCTTGGTCCCAACCCAATTCCTTTTCCCTTCTAAAAATCCCAATTTCTTTTAAATTCCAAAATCTTAATTCTTTTTCCTTTCCTCTACTTATTTGCATAGATATGTGTATATATATATAGATCCATATATGTATATCCATATATGTCCATATATATATCCACATATATATATATATATATAATTTATTTCCCTCTTAAATTCCAAATCCAAATTAAATTCCTTCCAAAAATTCAAATCTCCCAAATCTTTTCTAAAATTTCCTTCCAACATATTTTAAAACTTCCACCGCTTAATAAAAATCGAATTCTCTTATTATAATAATCCAATTTTAACTGCAAGCCAAATGCATTTCCAATTAATTCAAAATAATTATATAAAAATTGATTTAGTAAATTATTTAAATCTTGAATTCCAATCCATTTATCCAGATAATTCAAAATAAATTAATGAAAATTCAAGGTGTTACACTCAATGTCGATCAATTGACAGTTTCCATTGTGGAAGTTCTTGCTACTTTTCCTTCATCATATCATGGGCAACAAGGTTGTGTTGCATACATGTGAGATTAAAATGAAATTAACTTTCTACACCATGAGGAGTCGAACAGAAATGTCTATTTTAGATTATTCCTGTCTATCCTCTTTATCATGCATATTCATTATACGTCTAGGTAACCATCATTTTATATTTCAGTCTTACATCTTTACTTTAGGCAAGTAACATGTCAATTTATATTTTGACTGGTTTGGAGGTGAATAATTCAGGAGTGGCTTGAAAAGCATGGTCCTTTTGATGCTGTAATTGATGGTGCCAATGTTGGTCTTCTTAGTCAGCATTTCAGCTTTATCCAGGTGATATATCTTCTCAATAAACTCATACACAATGAGTTTCTTAGAGAGAGTACTTTTCTATGTCTGTTGTGATTGGTACTTAAATGCTATCTTCTAATTGCAGCTCAAGAGGGTTGTATATCTAATGCGTCAACTGAGCCCTACAAAGAGAATGCCACTCATAATTTTGCATAGAAGTCGTGTTACTGGAGGTCCTGCACAGAATCCTAATAATAAGAAATTAATAGAGACATGGAAAAATTGCGGTGCGCTCTATACTACTCCTCCTGGGTCCAATGATGACTGGTATTCATCTTTCTTGCAATAATCGAGTTATTTGCTTGAATATTTAAAAACATCTCAAGGTTTCACTAATAGCATGAGCTCAAGATTTTTGTTAGTGTGAATAACATGGAAAAGCTAAGTACCCTTTATGACGGTTATATACCTCATTTTTGTGTACAGTCACATCACATCATTATTTGTTTTATTCACTGTCCGCGATTTAAGGAATTTAATTATCCCATCCTTAGGACTAAATGGTGATTACTAGGAATTCAAACCATCAGTGTATTTTGGATGGTATGTCCCGCGAAGAGGATGAAACAGCAGACCTCCTATTATAATGCAAATGCATAAAGCAACCCATGGCTATTCTTTTTGTCTCCTACAGGTACTGGTTATATGCTGCTGTACGCTCTAAATGTTTGCTACTGACGAATGATGAAATGAGGGACCACTTGTTTCAATTGCTTGGGAATAGCTTTTTCCCCCAGTGGAAGGAAAAGCATCAGGTATGCTCGTCATTCTCTCCCTCCTCTTTCCATAGGCATGACATATTGCTCTCTCACACATGTATGTGCAAGTATGGTATCATATCAACTGTTTTTCAAAAACAATCTTTAGAGAAATGGGGGAAATATGGACTCAGTACGCGGGTCTAATTTGGATCTTCTCTTGAGGTTTGTTGGGCCTTCAATTGTGAATACGTATGCTAGGAGGGGTAATAAGGGAAAAGGCATAAAGACCAATAGTTAGTGGGACGTGGGAAGGTTGGTATGTATGGGTAGTCAAGTAGTAGGGTATTTTGGCAATATATTCGTGTTTCTAGGTTGTCCAACCTAAGCATAGGTCAATTGGTTTAGACATGGACCTTCAACCAAGACGCGAGAGGTTTGAATTCCCCTTCTCGAAATGTTGTTGAACTAAAAAAAATAGTGTTTCGAGGATGAAGAGTTTACTAGCCCATGTTAGGTTCATGTTTCCTTATGCTGTATTCATTGCTTTATTTCAGTATAATCAAGAGTAAGGTTGAATTCTTGCATACTTTTGGATACTTTCCATTCGGTTTATGATGTTTGGTGTGGAAGTAGACAAGAAAAATGGGCATGTTTTTTGAAATTGTTGAGCTTTTCAGATTAGGACTCTTATTTTGGATGTTATATTGAGGTTTTGAATGTACTAGGTGCTAATAGGCAAAAAAAAAAAAAAAAAAAAAGCTCTCCCCTCCTCCACGCCCTCCCTTCTCACCACCCCACTAGAGCTCACCATGCCCTCCCTAACCTTCCCTCCTCCTGACCGCCTCTCTCACCCCTCTCCTTCTAACCTTCTTTCGGCTCCTATCCGTCCACCGGTCTCCTCTCTCACTCTGTTTCTGCCCTGTTTCCAACCATGGCTTCTTTCTCTTGCCGCATCCTTGACCACGCCTTCCATATGGAGCAAGAAGGATCGAACTTCCTTTTAAAAGACAAAAAAAAAGGGCAGTCCATTCTTCTCTCCTTAACCTCAGTTAAATGGCTTCTTGAGAGCTTTCGCGGACTATTATATGGTTCCACCTTTGAGTTTTTCCTTCTAAAGGAAAGAGTTGATCAAAGCTTCATGAGGCTTGTCAAATTTCGTGCAAAGGAGAATTGGTTTGTAGAATGTGTTGTTTGGCCAATCACAGGAGGAAAAAGGAACATCCACATCCCGTTCGGCAACGAAAAAGCAGGATGACAAGACTTTAAGGAGATGATTGATAGCTGCATCCAATACTTCAGAAAATCCCCTGTTTTCCAGGTTAGTTCTTCTTCACCTCCTCCCTCTCCTAAACATAGACCAGTCGGTCGTACCAGCCCCACTCCACCTCCCTGTGGGAACTCTGCCCTCCCACCCTCCCCTACTCCACATGTGAAGAAATAGAGCAACCCTGCTTTCTGGTTAAAGAAGAATGATGATGTCTGGCCTGAAAATTTTTGTAATCTTTGGCTTATTTCAAGATTTATGGCATCAAATGGGTGGAAGGAAATTGCGGTAGAACTAAGCAAGTGTCTAGGCATCAATGTCATCATTAATCCTCTGTTTGCAAACAAAGCTCTCATCAAACTAAGCCAAGGAAACCTCAACGAAAAAGTGCCAATTCAGGGTAAATGGACTAAGTTTGGCCCTTTTCATCTTCATCTGGAAAAATGGAATTCATTTAGTCATGGAAGGCCCTCAGTAATGCAAGGTTATGGGGGTTGGATCACAATAAAAAACCTTCCCTTAGATTATTGGTGTAGGAAAACTTTCGAGGCAATTGGGGCTTATTTTGGTGGTTTAATTGCAATTGCATCAGAAACTCTTAATCTCAGCAACTGTTTAGAAGCGAAAATTCAAGTCAGGAAGAATTTATGTGGATTCATGCCAGCCACCATTGAAATTAAGGATGATATTCATGGAAGTTTTTACTTAAACTTCGGTGATGTTGCTTACTGTCATCAGCCTTCAAAACTACCCCCTAAAGTCTTGTTTAAAGATTTCTCCAACCCAATAGACCTAGTTCGGTTACAAGATGTTCTAAAGGATGAAGATGCCTCCTCCCAATTTGATTTAATTGAATTATCCAATTGGTCTTTCCTATTGTCAAATAAATCCAAACCTAAGTTCTCACGAAGTCCAAGTGCAAAAGCAGAAAAGATGAAAGAAATCCAAAAACCACAAACTTCAAATAACAATCTTGGAGAAATAAGGGAAGTCGAAAAGCCAACTTGTGTTTTTATTGAGGCTGACGAAGCAAATTAGTTAATTTTGGAAGCTGAAAAGTACCCCCCCGCCTTCTGAAAAGGCTTTTTTTAATTAAAAGGAAGTCGAAAAGCCCCCCTTGCAGCTGCAGCCATCCGAAAGGTCCTTTGGCATTCTAAAGGAAACCGAAAAGCCCCCTGAATTAATTGCTGCTCCAGATAAGGCACCTTGTTTAAATTTGAAAACCCCTCGTGTTCCAATGTTAGATATTAATTCATCTGCTGCCATTAAGATGAAAGAGAAAGAAGTTCTAGCCACTACCTCCCCTGTTGAATCTGAAAAGCCACCTGTGCCAAAAAGAAAAAAGAAAGCAAAATTTTGTGTCTCTTGCAATGTGGTGCTCCCTTCAGTTTCTTCCTTAGTTGAGCATGTCTTAGCCAAGCCCGAAACCCAAGCTACCCATCAGCTTTCCTCTTCCCCTGTTCTCTGCCTCAGTACCTCTCCCCTTCTCTCCCTTGCTTTACCAGATCACTCGACCTCCCTACCTTCACTACCCTCAAACATTCGATCCCCTCCTTGTCCTGCCCTCCCCTGTCCTAACAGAGCAACCTTTACCACTGTCTCTGCATCCTCCAAGCATCCTCATCCTCCCCTAAATACTAAACCAGCCCTTAAACCTTGCAAAGCACACTAGAAACGGCTAAACAGAGCCCGCCACCCCTCTTGCCTCTTCAAAACTTTTCCCAAACACTTTATCAGAAGAAAGCACCTGAGGGAACACCCCAAAAGCCTTGAACTCACCCTCAACTCAGTCTCCAACCAGCTCCAAGAAGCTAGAATCCCTTCTTTCCCAAAGCAGCCTTTTAATTCCAGGTCAGATTATCCATCTTCTCTTCCCCCTTCCAACCCGACTGGACCACTACCGAAAGAAATCCCCATTTTCACCCCTAAACCTCAATCAATCATTGAGAGGGATTGCCCTCCTGACTCCCCTTTTAGTATCAGTACAGAGTAAAACGATTGGTTCATCAATTTAGAAGATCATGATGAGCCAATTCCGGAAATATCCCTGCTTGCTGACCTAACTACCCTGTTTAAAATAGGGGAGGACCTTACTGTCGAGACAAAAACCCCCAACCCTGCCCATCCAGCCCCCCCTTCAACCCCTTCTGACCTTCTAGCACATCTACTGAGTGACGACTGCAACCTATTATTAGACTAATCATTGGTTGGCATTGATCACTGTTCTCGAAAAGATGAAGATAGTATCTTGGAACACCAGAGGTCTCAAAGACATTAATAAAAGATTGGCCCTTAAACGATTCTTAAAGAAAATTAACCCTTCAATAGTGCTAATTCAAGAATCCAAGAAGGAAAATTTTGAGGCAAGTTTCATTAAATCTGTATGGAGTTCTAAAGATGTTGATTGGGAATTCGTTGAATCTTTTGGTGCTTCTAGCGGGCTGTTAACAATGTGGGACACAAGTTTGATTTCAGTAATAGAAACCCTCAAAGGTGGTTACTCCCTTTCAATTAAATGCAACACTACTTGTAAAAAGACTTGTTGGGTCACTAATGTATATGGGCCAACCGATTACAAACAAAAGAAAATTTGTGTGGGAAGAACTACTTTCCTTGGTAGCTTATTGTGAAGAGGCATGGTGTATGGGTGGCGATTTTAATATCACAAAATGGGCACACAAAAGATTCCCCTTGGGTAGAAGCACTAGAGGCATGAGAAAGTTTAATAAGTTCATTGAGCAAGCAAAACTCATGGAAATCCGGTTGAGTAATGGAAAGTTTATGTGGTCAAGGGAAGGCATCACTGTTTCAAGATCCTTACTAGACCGCTTCTTCATATCAAAAGGTTGGGATGAGTTATTTGAAAATTCTAGAATAAATAGACAAGCCTGGATTTTTTCAGACCATTACCTAATATTATTAGAAGCCGACTCATTTAGTTGGGGTCCTTCACCGTTCAGGTTTTGTAATAGTTGGCTACTCAACAAAGACTGCACCCAAATTATAGAGAAAGCATGGTTTGACAACAAAGTACACATTTGGGCTAGGTTTGTACTAAATTAGAAGCTGAAAGAAGTGAAAACAGCAGTAAAACAGTGGCATCACAGCAATAAGGAAGAATTAAAACAAAAAAAGGAGAGGCTGCTAGCAGAAATAGAAAATTGGGATACACTTGCTGAGATTTCCCCCCTTTCCAGCATTGATTATGCAGCTTGGTTTTCTTCAAAATCAGAACTAATGGCCTTATATAGGTTGGAAGAAATTAACCTATTGCAGAAGAGTAAATTAAACTGGCTCAAGCAGGGAGATGAGAATACAAGCTTTTTTCACAGATTCTTAGCAGCAAAAAAGAGGAGAAATTTTATAAACGAGTTAGTTGATGAGCAAGGGGTCCCAACAAAGTCGAGTGCAGAATTTGAAAGCCTAGTACTCAACTTTTACAGCAGTCTTTATCTAAAATCTCCAGGGCAGAGGCATCTCCCTTTAAATCTAGACTGGCCTTGTGTGAACTCGAATCAGAATCTTCTCCTGCAAAATAATTTTTCAGCCACAAAAATTCTCTCTGCCATAAAAACCCTTGGCAAAAGCAAAGTCCCAGGCCCCGATGGCTTCACCACAAAATTTTTGTTGAAATTTTGGTCTATTCTAAAGACAAGCTTCCAAGATACCTTTAATGACTTCTACAAGAATGGCAAGATCAATGCGTGTATGAAAGAGAACTTCATTTGCTTAATTCAAAAGAAGAAAATAGCAATCAAGGTAAGTGATTATAGATCCATTAGCTTAACCTCATTAATCTACAAAGTCATTGCTAAGGTGTTAGTTGAGAGATTGAAAAGGGTAATGTCTAGCATCATTGCTCCCTCCCAATGTGCTTTCATAGAAAGAATGCAAATTTTGGATCCCATACCTATAGCCAATGAAGTGGTGGAAGAGTGTAGAGCAAAAAAGAAAAAGGGTTAGATCCTTAAATTTGATATGAAGAAAGCCTTCGACCGAGTGGATTGGGATTTTCTAGAAAAAGTGCTTCAGGCCAAGAACTTCAATCAGAAATGGATAGAATGGATCTTGGGATGTGTCAAAAATCCACTTTACTCGGTCTTCATTAACGGGAGACCAAAGGGAAGAGTGCCCGCTTCAAGAGGGCTAAGACAAGGTGATCATCTCTCCCCTTTTCTTTATCTTCTAGTCAGCGAAGTTTTGAGTGCATTAATTTCCAGACTCAACCAATTCGGCATCATTGAAGGTTTTTTAGTAGGCAAAGAGCAAGTTCAAGTCTCCATACTCCAATTTGCGGATGATACCTTATTGTTTTGCAGATATGACAGTACTATGCTGTCAAAACTTAAGCATACAGTGGAGCTTTTTGAATGGTGTTCAGGGCAGAAGGTAAATTGGGATAAATCAGCCCTCTATGGCATTAATGTGGATGATAGTGAGCTCTATACTACAACAACTTCTTTGAATGTTTCGGCTGACCACCTCCCTTTCTATTATCTAGGGTTGCCTCTAGGGGGCTACCCGAAAAGAGCCTCCTTTTGGCAGTCAGTCCTAGACAAAGTACAAGGTAAACTTGACAAATGGAGAAGATTCAATTTATCTAGGGGTGGAAGAGCCACTCTTTGCACCTCAGTCCTTTCAAACCTTCCAACCCATTACTTGGCCACCTTCCTTATGCCCGAAGGGGTAGCAACTAAAATGGAAAGATTAGTACGAAGCTTCTTTTGGGAAGGCAATAAAGGCAGCAAGCAAAATCACTTAGTTAAATAGGAATTGGTTTAAAAACCTATAGCAGATGGTGGTCTAGGTCTTGGGGGGCTCAAAGCTATGAACATTGCACTCCCTGCTAAATGGGGTTGGAGATTCTTCAATGAGGAAAACTCTCTTTGGGGCAAAGTTGTTAGAAGTATTCGTGGTAAGGATGCTTTTGATTGGCACACGGCAGGGAAAGGTGGTAGAAGTTTGAAAAGTCCATGGATTAGCATCTCAAAGATATGGCTTAAGGTAGAATCTTTGGCCACTTTCAAACTTGTAATGGCAGTCGAATTGCCTTTTGGTTAGACACTTGGGAAGGACCCTCCCCCTTCAGTATCCTTTTTTCTAGCTTATTCAGAATTACCATGCTACCCAATGGCTCAGTTGCTGATCATTGGGATAATAGCATAGCTTCATGGTCCATTACTTTCCGAAGATCGCTCAAAGATGAAGAAGTGTTGGCCTTCCAAGACTTGTTGAGGAAAATTGTAAGTAGAAGTCCTCTCTCTTTTGATAAAAGAGTGTGGTCCATCTCAACCACTGGCCAATACATCGTTAAATCCCTCAAAGGCCACCTAATACCATTCTCCCCCTTGGAAAAGCCCATCTTCTTGGTTATTTGGAAAACAAAAAGTCCAAGAAGAGTCAACATCCTTATTTGGATTATGCTTTTCGGTTAGCTGAATGTAGCTGAAGTCCTCCAGAGAAAGCAACCAGCATCCTCCCTTTCTCCCACAGTTTGCCCATTCTGCCTACAACATAGTGAGGACTCCCTTCACCTGTTCTTTACATGCCCTTATTCAAATTGGTGTTGGAAAAAGCTGCTGTGTTTTTTCAATCTTTCATGGATCTTGTGCAATGATTTCAAAAGTAACGTGTTTCAGCTCCTTGCCGGCCCCATTTTTCACAAATCCATCCGTTTGTTATGGTGTAATGTTGTAAAAGCCTTATGGGCAGACCTTTGGTTTGAAAGAAATCAAAGGATTTTCTATAACAAAGCCACTAGATGCCAAGACTGCTTTGAAGCCGCCATCGTCAAGCCTCCTCCTGGTGCCTCCTTTCCGTGCCTATAGCCTTTCAGATTTCAACCTCAATTGGGGGGCCTTTACCTCAACCCCTACCATTGGACAGCACTAAACATTTTCAGATTTCCAGATTTCAGCACCACTTATTGAATTTTTTATATATTTCCACAAGTTTTAGGCCACTGTTTTGGCTTTATCTTTAGTTTTTCACTTTTGATGTTTCTTTAGGCTTTGTCCTCATTTTGTAATCTTGTTATTATATCTCCCATCATGGGTTAGAATTGGAGATGATGAGGGTGCTAAGGGAGTGTCAACCTAGTTGAGACGTCTGGATGCATCTCCTAACCCTTTTACAAGCACTTGTATTTTCGCTTTGCTCTTTGTATAACTCTCTTGTACTTAGAGCATTCGTTCCTCTCTATTTATTAATATAACGAATTGTTTCCTTTTCAAAAAAAAATTTTGGATGTTATATTCTCATAAACAAGATTTTTCCCATTGGTATACAGTGAAAAGGTAACATTAGAGGAGTTATATTAACGGGGGAGTGGTTAGAAAAAGAATTTGAAAGTGACCGCCAAGAGAAGAGGATACAAAATTAGCCAAGCCAAGTGTAAAAAAAAAAGAAAAATCTTTTCAACTCCTTCCCTTACCATCAATCACCCTCTGATTTCTTTGAAGTCAAACCCTCCATAGATCCTTGATTGAATCAGTCCAAATAAAATTTGTTTTTCTGCTCAAATTTTAACCACAAAAGGAGCTGTTCTAGATTTCCCAGGACCGCCCCATACAAGAACTTAACTGCACCCAAATGCTCCAAATGAGACAAACCAACATTTCTGACCTTACTCGGGGCACTTAGAAAATACATTTGCTTGATTTTCTTCTACCTTCCCACCAGTTTTGTTTGAGAATGAGATTGACAATTTTAGTTGAATTTTGTTGGAATTTCTATGTGTACAAATATTAGTAGTTAAATATTTTTCCTTTATTATCTTTATTACCTTCCATAATTATAAGAGGTCATTCTCCTATATAAGAATACACACATATCATTCTCTCAAGTTCAACAAATTTTATGAACTAAATTGATTCCGTGATGACAAGATCCAAGTTAAAAGTTTAACTTTCTTTGGGTCCCTCCCTTTGCAGTCTTAGATATTTAGCAGGTTGTGAGCTTGCAAAGTAGAATAGTAAGTTAAAAGAATAAATAATTCGCATGATGAGCAGAACGATCCACCTTCTGCTATCTGTTCCGTTGCTTGTGCACTTCATTAATTTCCCTTGCATGGATATGATGGAGGCAAAAGATTCTCTCACGTATGGATATGAAAGTGGCTCAAAAGACTCACGTATGGATATGATGGAGGCATGCATTAAAATGATGAAAAATCTCTTTTGTTTCTTGTCGGCCATTATTCCTCTACCATCTTCGTCCTCAAAACAGATCATGGTGGCATTGACCCATTTTTTGAAGCCGTTCTCCACGTCGGTTTTTTGGTTGAAAGCCATGGTGAGCTTCCCTTGCTGGCGCATAAGTTTGCAAGCACGGAAGCCCCATCCAATTGCAAGATCACTTCCCTCTCACCCACCGAGGAGAGGTCTGAAAATGGGCCCCATCAATCGTCGTACAACCACCCTCATCCATCTACTGGTTCATTAAATGATGCATCTGCTGCTCCTAATGCATTGTCCGCTGGATTAAGGTGTGAAAATGAAGCTCTTTTAGTTCTCCCCGATGCACCAAAAAGTCATTTAGCAGCCCAAAAATCTGATCTTGCGTGCAAAGATGGAGAAGCCACCCTTTCATCCAACGCGCCTTCCAAGGAGTTCTGAAAACGCTGCCCTGATTGACGCACAGAAAACTGACCTTTTGACAGCTCTCCATGACCAATCACAACTTACCCCATCACCCCATCACCTGTCCCATCAATTCTTCTTGCCTCTCTATTACAACCTTTATCCTAATTCCTTTGATGAACCCTCTCTACTTATGAAACATAGACACAGATACGGTTATATGATATGGATACGGTCGGATACAGCAATTTATCAATTTATAAAAAATTAAGATACGGATATGTTTAAAGATACGTTATTTTTTATATTTCTTTTTAATATATATATTTCTAAAAAATAAGAATACTAATACATTGAAGATATATTTTTTTTTCTTAAAAAAATCTAGGATATAGATCAATTTAGCATACAAGTTAAAAACAATAGCACAAAATAAAATATAAACATTGAAATATAATACAAAAAAAGCAACATCTAAGATGTTGAAGTACAGTAGTTAATAAAATGCAATAGAAAAGTGACTCATATTACAAAGAAGAAGAAGATTAGAGAGAAGTATGAAGATAAACGAAAAACTTCTTCATTAAATTGTTGAGATATCCAAATGCTTTATATTTTGGTGGATTTTGTGGGAACTCAAATGTGAACATGAATATTAGATGATTCTAGGGTTTGGTATTTTATTTATTTATTTACTTTTAGTAATAAGTTACCTAGTTTTAGATTGGGAAATATTAGATGAGTTGTTTGTCTTTTTTTTTTCTTTAAAAAAAGGTATGCGTATAAATGAATATGTCAAAATGCGTGTCTAATACGTATCTGGATGTATCGGTATCCAAAACGTGTCTGATATGGATTCTTTGTCTCAAATGAAGTATCTGTGCTTCATAGCTCCCTACCAAACCTCTCCTCCCCCGACCATCTCTCTTACTCCTTCCCAACAATCTTCCTCTACACCTTTGGCTACCAACCCACGGGCCATATCAACCTATCTTCTCAATCCTTCCTCTTACCGCCATCACTGATCTCAAAGCCAATAGTAACCAACCCCACCCTTCCACATCTTTCTTCCCCTCCACCTGTGGGAAAAACCATCAACTTGAACCCTTCCCCTGCCATCGACAGCAGCATTGGTCCGTCCTTGGATACCAACACAAATCCATCAATTAACAACAACATCTTGGAGCCTTCATCTTTTACCAAAAGGACTATCATTCGCCCTAGCACCAAACACTTTACGGCCGTTGTTGAGCTGACACTGATGCTTAGATCCAGACCTATGCCCTTGTCTCCTCAGACTCGCCATGATCATTTAGGAGAAGATTGGTATGACACTGATGCTTCTCTGTATCTATCTATCTACTTGGCTCCCCTCATTACAAAGGTTTCATTGCATTTTAAACGTAGAGGCCCCAAGATGTCCTTTAAGATTTCGATATCTGTTGAGAAGTTTTACTTAGAAATTCATAAAAGTATTATGTCTTGTGATATTTCACGATTTTTCTCATTAACCATTGATGTTTAAATATGAATCTATATATTTGTAAACTTAAGTGATCAAACATCCTTGATTATATCAAACCGGTGTCATTGTAACACTCCATCCAATGAATGGCAGGTTCGATTGTCAGTATCAACAGATGGATTGAAACTGCACATGCCTCCCCCCTATTCAATTATCATTCAGGTGAGATGATTAACATGCGAAATCACTAATTATTGGAGTGAAAGCACAAATATGAACATTCAAAGATGATTGTTTAGAATTTTTACGAGTGTTGAATCTATTTCAGGAGTCTGAAAATGGAAGTTGGCACATTCCAACAACTACAGGTGATGATCTAGAGACCCCAAGACAATGGTTGTGTGCCACTAGAGCCACTGATACTTCTTAAGCAGAGTGGTTTTGAATAATCAACAATGTAAGGTCTTCATTCACTCCTTTTCCCCCCTTGATGAATCTCATGTTAATATCTATTGATTCGTGTGAAAACTGAAATTTCACCTTTTAAATTATTACAGGCATACAAATAACTTATATTCATGGCTGTACAATTTTTTTCATGAAGCCAAGAAAACCAAGCATCTAAGAGCCCAATTAAACTCAGAATCATTGGAAGGCAAATTCTTGTTAATCGGCAACTGTAAAGTTTTCTGACTGTATCATATAAATCTCTTCTTCTAAATCATCATTCAGGAAAGTTGTTTTTACATCCATTTGGTGAATTAGAAGTCCATGGATGGCAGCTGGTGCAATCAAGTCTAATAGTAGCTATCTTTGTTAGAGGGATATACGTGTCAAAATAGTCAATATCTTGTTTTTGTGTATATCCTACTACTAATTTTGTAACGACCTGACCCCCTAGGATTTAAGTTAGGCCGTTACTAAATATATGCATACATGCAACTTAAAACGACACTCTTTTATGGTGAAATAAATGCTAAATAAATAAGGTAAGTGCAAAAGGCCTTCATTAAATTTAAATATTAAAAACAACAATAGGGTACCCATAAATCATAAATGAAAATAAATAAGTGTGAAAACGATTCTTAATAGTAAGTTTCAAATATCAAAACTAAAAGTTAAGAAAAACATGAAAAGAAATTTAAATCTCATAAGCGGAAGCATAAAACTAGTCCCAGTGGCTCGATCACGAATTTCGCTTGTCCATCGTCGGTGCATCTCTACTCTTACCTGAAACAACAACATGAGAAATAATGAGTATAAAATACTCAATAAGTAACCTCACTACTAGGGTCAAGTTAGACATCTATGTCTTCTAGATGCCTATTTCTAGTGGAATATATAAATTGTCCTAGTCCTCATGGGACATGTATATACATGAAAAATTGAGTTTTATCCTACTATAGCTAAATATGCCCATTACCTCTGGTGAATCTCGAAGGAAACAATCTGGTGAATCCTGAAGGAAATACAAATTGGTGAATCCCGAAGGTAACACAATATCTGGTGAATCCCGAAGGAAACACAAACTGGTGAATCTCGAAGGAAACATAAACTGGTGGGCATTCTAACTAATCAGTAAAATCACTATCACAATCTCGACATCACAATCTCAACATGGTTCTATAATATACATATACATCTCATCGTCATGATTCTACAATTTACATATAAATTTCTTCATCATAGCTTTACAACATATGTATGCATCTCATCCTCCTCAGATTCAGCGGGATCTCCAATAAAAATGATATACTCCAATCATACTAGTATTCAAACATCTCTATGCGCAACTAGCCTTTTAAACTCTCATATCAGCAAGGCATACATAAACATCAAACTATCAATATATCCTTAGTAAATCATATTTGTCAATTGCTGACTCCAGTCATTTCAAACCCCAGTCAATGAAAGCAGACATAAATATTAACTAATAATCCTCAATAAATCATAAATATCATTGTCGAGCACTAGGGCAGTTCCAGTAGTAAGATTACTTACCTCAACTTGGTTAAAAAACGCAAAACAAAATCTCCTTAGAACTTCTTTAGCACACTTGAATCAACCTAAAGTTGTGGCATAGTCCAAGACAAATTCCAATACTCGATTTAAAAAGCCAATCTGATCATGAATTAAATCTAAAATCAATAACTTAATTTTCTCACTATTACTCTCAATCCAAAAGAATAACCATCCAACAACTTACAAAACTTACCAATCTTCATCAATTTTTTGCAAAACAAAATGGTATCTAACTTGATGGTCAATGTCTCAAAACTTTCAAACCTTGAATCTAAGTTTCAAACCAAAGAGAGGTTACTAATTTAACCCAAAATGAAAGGGGTGAACTTCACCTCCCAAATTATAAGGAAAAATAAGTCTTACCCAAGGTTTTCCTCAAAATTCCGCCAAAGATCGGGGCAATGGTAGCCGACAGCGCGTCGACTTGTGGCTGCCATAGATAGGCAGCGTGTGTTGCTATCGGACGACATAAATTGTTTAGGCTAGCGGCTGGTAGTGAGGGTCTTGCATGAGGAGGGTTTGCGAGAGTGGGAGAGAAAGGGAATTTCTAGTTTATAGATTTTATTTAGCAGCGATTAAGAATAAACCAGAGCTTCAAACAACAATCCAACTGTTCAAAATGAAATTCTATATCTCGAACCGACTGACCAAATTTGAGCACGATCCAACGGTTCAAACTCTAACAATTGACAATTTTGTGGAAGCTGTCGCTGAAAAATCGAATTTCTTTCTCTCTAATTTTTGACCTCATTTCACTCTCATTTAATTTCGAAAAAATCTCGATTCTTTTATTTTTTCCAAATTTTGAAAAGATAAATAAAATATTTTATCACAATATTTTCAAAATCTCCAAAGATTCTATTAAATTTAGAAATCAATTAACTTTTCAAATTATCTTAATTTAGGCTTCAAAAACCAAAATTTAAGGGCATAAGATCCAGCAATTTGATACAAATTAAATCCTTCCAAATATTTAAATCAATTCAAAACCACATGAAATTAATTATCTCTTTTAATTTTTTTTTTTTTAAAATTGGCCCTAAAATCCAAAATCAAAGGGAAGCAAAATTCAATATTTTCAAGATAATCAGTTCGAATATCTAATTAATTAATTTCAATTTAACCAATAAAAGTTTTTCAAGTATTTCAATTTAACCCCAATTTTTCAAATGAAATGAAAATTTAAACTCAATAATTTTAGATAATTAACTTAAATTTTCCTGAAATTTGAGATGTTACATTTTTTCCTCCTTAAGAAACTTTCGCCCTCGAAAGTTCAAGTCCTTAAAGGCTCGTGATACTTAGTTCTTATCTCATCCTCATGTTTTCAAATTGCTTCTTCAGACCGATAATTCTACCAAAGAACTTTTAATTATCACTAATTCTACGTTTCAAAAAGTCTTCACCTCCTACCATGAATTGTATAACTTAAAATAAACACATAACACCATTTAGACCCTCTTATGCACGAGTCTGAAAATCTCACTTAAATGAGGCTCTTGAAGTCCCCATAAAAATACATCACTATAACCTCATAATAGCTGTAACCATTACCTAATGTCAGTTTCTAAGATAAAGACATTCATGATTGCATACATCTATATTGAGAATGTTCACACTCCATAGAGTGGGTCACCTCACTGTCCATGCAACAGAAAATATATCT
Source organism: Benincasa hispida (assembly GCF_009727055.1). Classification (NCBI taxonomy): domain Eukaryota; kingdom Viridiplantae; phylum Streptophyta; class Magnoliopsida; order Cucurbitales; family Cucurbitaceae; genus Benincasa; species Benincasa hispida. The sequence continues at coordinate 33,968,476 of NC_052350.1, forward strand.
CTCGTGGCATCTCAAGTCCAGGATTCAGAATTCGGATTCGCCACCTAATTGCCCTGACAATCCCCTGCAATCGAGATACGCTATCATATTCAATTCATAATAGTTGATACAAAGTCGCATGAATTTCTATCCTAATAAACAAAGCTGGTGTGCTCCAAGACAAAACATTAAGGCACATATGAAACACTTTGCTAAATGGTTATTGTATAAGTGACTTAGGCTATTCCAACTCTGCTAGAGTCCTTCTATGAGGAGCCTTAAGGATAGGAGTTTCTCTCAACTCAAGTTTATCTCTAGTGCTAGGGGTCATTATGGGAGATCAAATTTACTCAACCTTAATACTCATATAGCATTTTTTTTTTTTACTTAGAGCTAGATTACTTTCACCTTCAAATCAAATCGATGGCTTCATTAGCTCCTTGTTCTAGATATTCGTGTCCACAATCAAAACCTTTAAACCTTGCTAATACCTTTCAACGTCTTCCCCCTCTTTAACGAGGCCTTACCCCTTCTATTTCCACAGTTTCTAACAACTATTGCTACCAAACATCCTTTCATAAAACGTTATTTCCTCGACTTCACTATAATTTGAAGATTGCTAAGCACTCTTCCAACGCGTGATAGTGTAGCTTAATCAAATTCTCATGCTAAAATTGAGTTCCATGACCAATAGCTTAGGCAGGATATCCATTCAACCAACAAATACGAAGATTCATAGTTCCAAATAGTAATGAGATTGTTCATACCAACTCTAAAGGTTCGTAAATACATATTTCCTATCTTGGACACCAAACCAAACCTTTGTTCTTAATCTCAAAACATCAATTCCTCTTACCTTCTCAAAATAACAAAATATTTCTCAAATTCTTTCATCTTTCCTTATCTTTTCCAAGACCAATAAATCCAAGATGCTCTATTTCACTTTCCTAATGAAATATATCTGTACCAAAACATGTGACTATTTGAATCTCTTTTCACAGTCTACAATCCAACAACCTAAGCAGGCTATTTTTTTTTTTTTTTTTTTCCGAATAATGCCTATTGCAGTCCAAAGTTCCAAATGGTAATAAAAGATTCCTATTTTATACCAAACCATGCCTTGTATCCACTTATATCATGTCTTAAAATCCAAACCTTTCTTAACTATTTGAGAATCTTGAACACATTAATTTCCATTTATCTCCCCAAATGAATAAAACCTTTCCTTAAATACTATTATTTTCTTCACATTTATCCTTGCTTAAGCCAACAACTTGAAAGTGCACTTTTTACTTCAAGAGCGAAACATAATCCCTAAACCAAGACATATGACCCTTTATACCTTTTTTCATAAATCTAAAATTCCATTCCAAACTTGGAACCATAGTAGAGTATCCCCACAAGATCACATTGCTTTTAAACTTCAAAACGTTTATCCTTCCTCTTGGTATAGTTAATTAAACTTGAACCTTTTCATTGCAACAAATACATAGTTCAAACCCAAGCATCTTAAGAATTTTCAATCCAATAACTCGTTTTCTCCCATCTAAAGGAAACTATAAATTCAACCATCTTGGCGTTTCTTGACCAATTCATCTTACCTAGGTCTTGTAAAGAGTTCCTCATACTATCGCTTTATGCTCTATCTAGTAATTCTTCTTCCTTTTAGGCACGTTACATAAAGAACCAAAACACCATACATTATTTGCTCCACCAACTTCGATACCATGAAAGTGATCATGACCTATTAATCCTTTCAATTTTTTTCTTGGAACATTTTGACTTTAATATTTAGTAATCCTTAATAAAATTTATAGTCTCTTCTTCACCTCTTCCTTATCTTATAAAGAAACTTTAATTTCGTAACTAAAAACGTGTGCCTTGTGATAAAGTTCCTTGTAGCACCACTAGTTTTATTTTCGTAATGCAAAACTTAATATTATTCCACAGTGAATTTCCAATTCACCTACCTTATTTTATAGCTTAACCAAATACATCCATTTTTTTCTTTCATGTCATAAGTGCATAACAGTTCATCGTTCTATCAGGTTTCAATATCCCTGAACAGAAATATATGTCCGTTTCTAATAGTCCTTCCATGAATTAAACTAACGCCAAATGGCCTTATTGTGATTCTTCTTTCTTCTATAATACCAAAACAAAATAGCCATCTCATGCTAACTTCTATCAGGTCGTTAAACTAGCAATAACAATCAGTCAATACATAAAGCTTAGACATGAAGGCTTTTAAATACATCTTCCATAAAACATTTAATGAAAGAACATACCTAGCTAGGACGAAGGATCCGTGAATAGCCATAGGGGACACAAAACCAAGACTTACATCGTAAGTCAGTCTACAAAACCTAAAACTTAGGCTCTGATACCAACTGTAACGACCCGACCCCCTAGGACTTAAGTTAGGCCGTTACTAAATACATGCATGCGTGGAACTTAAAACGACATTCTTTTATGGTGAAATAAATGCTAAATAAATAAGGTAAGTGCAAAAGGCCTTCATTAAATTCAAATATTAAAAACAACAATAGGGTACCCATAAATCATAAATGAAAATAAATAAGTGTGACGATTCTTAATAGTAAGTTTCAAATATCAAAACTGAAAGTTAAGAAAAACATGAAAAGAAATCTAAATCTCATGAGCGGAAGTATAAAACTAGTCCCAGTGGCTCGATCACGTATTCCGCTTGTCTATCGCTTGTACATCTCTACCCTTACCTGAAACAACAACATGAGAAAGAATGAGTATAAAATACTCAGTAAGTAACCTCACTACTGGAGTCAGGTTAGGCATCTATGTCCCCTGGATGCCTACCTCTGGTGGAACATATAAATTGTCCTAGTCCTTATGGGACACATACATACATGCAAAATTGAGTTCTATACTAGTGTAGCTAAATATGCCTACTATCTCTGGTAAATCCCGAAGGAAACACAAACTGGTGAAAAGGAAACACAAACTGGTGAATCCCGAAAGAAACACAAACTGGTAAATCCCGAAGAAAACACAATATCTGGTGAATACCAAAGGAAACACAATATCTGGTGAATCCTGAAGGAAACACAAATTGGTGAATCCCCAAGGAAACACAATATCTGGTAAATCCCCAAGGAAACACAATATCTGGTGAATCTCGAAGGAAACACAATATCTGGTGAATCCCGAAGGAAACACAAACTGGTGAATCCTGAAGGAAACACAAATTGGTGGGCATTCTAACTAATTAGTAAAATCACTATCACAATCTCGACATCACAATCTCAACATGGTTCTATAACATACATATACATCACATCATTATGATTCTACAATATACATATAAATTTCTTCATCATAGCTTTACAACATATGTATGCATCTCATCCTCCTCAGATTCAGCAGGATCTCCAATAAAAATGATATACTCCAATCATACTAGTATTCAAACATATCTATGCGCAACTAGCCTTTTAAATTCTCATATCAGCAAGGCATACATAAACATCAAACTATCAATATATCCTCAGTAAATCATATTTGTCAATTCCTGACTCCAGTCATTTCAAACCTCAGTCAATGAAGACAAACATAAATATCATGCTAACTAATAATCCTCAATAAATCATAATTATCATTGTTGGGTACTAGGGTAGTTTCAATAGTAAAATTACTTAACTCAACTTGGTTAAAAAACGCAAAACAAAATCTCCTTAGAATTTCTTTAGCACACTTGAATCAACCTAAAGTTGTGGCATAGTCCAAGACAAATTCCAATACTCGATTTAATTAGCCAATCTGATCATGAATTAAATCCAAAATCAATAACTTAAATTTTCCACTATTACTCTCAATCCAAAAGAATAACCATCCAAAAGCCTACAAAACTGACCGATCTTCACCAATTTTCTGCAAAACAAAATGGTATCTAGTTTTATGGTCAATGTCTCAAAACTTCCAAACCTAGAATCTAAGTTTCAAACCAAAGAAAGGTTACTAATTTAACCCAAAATCAAAGGGGTGAACTTCACCTCCCAAATTATAAGGAAAAATATGTCTTACCCAAGATTTACCTCAAAATTCAGGCAAAAATTGAGGCAATGACGGCCGACGGCACGTCAACTTGTGGCTGCCATAGATAGGCAGCGTGTGTTGCTGTCGGACGACATAAATTGTTTAGGCTAGCGGCTGGTAGTGAGGGTCTTGCATGAGGAGGGTTTGCGAGAGTGGGAGAGAAGAGGAATTTCTAGTTTATAGATTTTATTCAGCAACGATTACGAATAAACCAGAGCTTCAAACAACGATCCAACTGTTCAAAATGAAATTCTATATGTCTCCTGACTGACCAAATTTAAGCACGATCCAACGGTTCAAACTCTGGCAATCGACAATTTTGTGGAAGCTGTCGCTTGAAAAACCGCATTTCTTATCCTCCAATTTTGACTCTTTTCACTCTTCATGTTAATTTCGAAAAAAATCTCGATTTTTTTTATTCTTATTTCTTAATTTTGAAATGATAAATAAAATATTTTATCATTAATATCTCCAAAAATTCTCTTAAGATTCTATTAAATTTAGAAATTAAATTAACTTTTTCAAATTATCTTAATTTTAGGTTTCAAAAACACAAATTTAAGGGCATAAGTTCCATCAATTTGAATATCTCAAATTTAAATCATTCCGAATATAAATTTTATAATCAATTTAAAACCACATGAAATTAATTATCTCTTTTAATTTTTTTTTAAGTTGGCCCTAAAATCCAAAATCAAAGGGAAGCAAAATTCAATATTTTCAAGATAATCAGTTTGAATATCTAATCAATTAATTTTAATTAAATCAATAAAATTTTTTCAAGTATTTCAATTTAACCTCAATTTTCCAAATGAAATGGAAATTCAAACTCAATAATTTTAGATAATTAACTTAAATTTTTGATGTTACAAATTTAGTCTTGTATCTTTCAATTAAACCATTTGGCCTTATTTTATTTTTGAAAATCCACTTGGACTTAATAGGTTTACTTCCTCTAAAGAGATCTACTAAGTTTCAAGTTTGGTTCATAGTCACAAAATCCAATTTACTCTTAATGGCTTCCTTCCATAAGCTAGAGTCTACAGAAATTAAGGTTTCTCAGTAAGTTTTAGGATCCTTAACTATTAAATAGATATATGCAAACTGAATGTCTATATCATTTGGCCTCTCAACTAAAAAAATAGTAAAAAAGTTAAAACCAAAATATTTCTCAATTCTCTATCTCTTACTTCTAGATTTTATATCAAACATTCTATCATAAGTGCTAACATCTTCAGTTTTAGACATAATACTAAAAGGTCAATTATTTCTTGTTTCATGCATACTATTAGACAAAGAAGATATAGAAACAGATACATTCTCATAGTTAGACGTTCTAATAGATTCAATTTTTCCCTTTTCAATGGAAAAAACATGCTCAAAGAATCATGCATGTCTATATTCACATATGATCTTAATTCAAGTACATAAATCTATATGCAACACTATTTTGAGCATAACCAATAAACACACAACCAAACCTTTAGATCCTATCGTAGATTTCTTGAATGCATGATATGGTACCTTATCCAAACATCCCCACACCCTTAGGTAAGTGAAATTAGGTCTATAGCCGTTCCAAAATTCGTAAGGTGTCTTAATTAGTTTTTTGTGAGGTACCATGTTAAGAATAAAATAGGCAGAAAGCACAGCTTCACCTTACATATTATCAGACAATCTAGAACTTAACAACATAACATTCATCATTTCTTAAGAGTTTTATTTTTTTATATCATTTTATTTTATGAATAAGGTGCAGTAAATTCATGAATAATGTCATTTGATTCACAAAATTCTTTAAGGAAATTATCACTGTATTCACCACTCCTATCTAACCTTGGCCTTTTTTAATCTTATTATCTAATTGATTCTCTACTTCTGCTTTATATTTCAAAAACATACTACCAGCTTCATCTTTTGTTTTTAAAAGATAGATTTTAGTATATCTAGAAAAATCACAAATAAAAGATATATAGTATTTTTTTTCCACCTTTACTTGTGGTTTTTTGAAATCAGCTAAATCAGAATGAATCAATTCAAGCAATTCTGCACATTTAGATGTGATGGGTTTAAAAGGTTTCTTGATAAATTTCGTTCCTACACATATAGGACCTTTACTAGTTTCATGTGTTTCAGATGCATTAATTAGTTTTAATTCATTAAGTTTCTTAATCGATACAATATTCACGTGACCTAGTCTACCATGCCACATATCAAGAGACTCAACTATGTAAGCAGAATTAGAAGTAATTGCATTCATCATATTCGCTACAGGGACAATATTCAATATAAAAGTGGAGGATAACATTGTCAGCTTCTAGTACAACCTTAAGCCCAATTCGATTCAGTAGACTCCCAAATATCGGATTCCTACGTAAGGAAGGTACATACAATACATTACTTAAGGATAAAGTTTTTCCAGAGGTTAATTTTTAAAGAACCTTCATTTTTCCAAGTACTCCTACCATGGAAAAGTTACCCATGAACACACATTCTCCATTAGTAGTGTCCTCGTAGTCATGGAAGAGCTATTGGTTTGAGTAGAAGTGTCTCGAAGCTCTGAGATCAAGTATCCAGTTAATTTTGTTCTCCACCAGGTTGACTTCCACAACAACAACTATTGTGTCATCTTGTTCAACAAGATTAGCTTATGGTTGGCCTTCCTTTTATTTGATTACATTGGTAGGATTTGTGCCTAGGATTCCCGCAGATATAGCAAATTAATTTCTTCTTTTCAATTTTTCCACCAGCAGCTGTGATGTCTCTTCTTTTGAGAGGAATTATTCTTTTCAGATTGCTTGTTATTTTTGAACCTGTCTTTGTTAACAATAGAAGATTAAACCAAGTTAGCATTAACTGAATTCGGATTTCCATAAATCAACTTATCTTTTACTTTGTTGGCTTCTTTCATGCACATGTAGCTAATCAGCTCGAGTGTCAGATCCTTCTTTTTGTGTTTTAGATGGTTTATGTAGTCGCTCCAGAATGGGAAAAATTTCTCAAGTAGTACATTTTCTTGGAGAACCTCACACATCTTCATGCCCTCGAACAGAACTTTGGCCACAAAATTTTCATATTCATGAATCTACTCTACTACAGGTTTCTCGTCTGTCATATGAAATTGTTGCCATTTACCAACAAGTACTTCTTGCGGCCTGCATAGTCTCCTCCATATCGAGACTACAACGTATTTCAAATTACCTTTGCTGACTTTTGAACTTCGAACAGATCGAATATCGAACCTACCATATGATTCAGCAGATTGCCACAGACTGTTATGTTGTCTTTCTCGTATTTATCAGGATCAATGGTGGAGGACTAGCTCAGTTGGTCAGAAACAGCAAAGGGTTCTTTAGAGGATTCTAGATTAGAGACATTAGTCATCTTGTTGGTATCAGTCGACACTTCTGTGGTAAGGATATAATCAATCTCTAGCTACTCGAAGATGATCAATAATTTTTTAGACCAATGGCGATAGTTCGCTCCATTAAGTGGTTCGAGCTTGGACAGATCGAGGAGGTCCTTACCATTTTTTATTGACATATGGAAATATTTGCTTTCAACTTATTAGAACAAATGTCATGACGAGTTGTTGCGCCATGGTGTAAGCATTGCCCTGAAAGTAATTGTAACACGATCTCAGTGCTAATCGCTATGCTTGTTGCTCCTCGAGGTTAACACATCCTCCAAATTCAGGCGTGCACTCGTTGGAAAATGGACTAGAATTGGAAGAAAATTTCCTCAAAATAGATGAGAAAAATCATATGAACTTATAGATCTGTATCTATCTCAAATCTGATGAACCTATTAAGAAGAAGAAGAAACGGAATGGCTAGGGTTTGCAGAAGAGGAAACATTCACAAACATAAATAATAAAACGTTTAATTTTTTTAATATTATTGTCAACCATCTTTGCACGCAATTATCGCAACCCACCCATTTGACCAAATGGACAAAGGCAATAATGCGTGCATATGGTGAAAAGGGTTATAATTCCACTATCAATACACTTTGGACACACATCTAGCATGCCTTGGTATTTATAACCTTTAGCACTACAAGAAATTTGGGCTTTGATGTCGGTTGAAAAAACTAAATACAGATGTATAATATCGGTCTTTTAAAAAAAAGAAGCGAAACCGACATTAAAGATGAGGCTACAACGTCAGTTTAAAACCGACATTAAAGATCCACCCTAAATTTTTTAAATAAAATATAAATATGTGATATTAAAATCAAACAAACCCTAGCCCACGAATCATCTCCCCCTTCTCCATCGTCCCCCCTCTTTCTTAATTTCTCTCTCTTGTCTCGTGAAAGCAGTGGAGAGCGGTAGTGATTTTCTAGGTATCGTGCATTCAATGGGGGCATCTATGGCGGACATTTGCAGTGAAGGATGAAGATACCCACCGGAGCTAGGTATCTGCGGCAGATTTGCGTTCAAGAGAGGCAAATCTTGAAATTGGAAGAATAATTTTAATTCATTTTTCAGCGAGTGCAGGCTTGAAATTGAAAGCTTTTGCTCAAATACATTGCTTGGAGGTATAAATTCTATCTTTATGTTCTTTTGTCTAGCTTTACAAAAATCGACCCTAAAACCTTGTGTACTTCTAATTACTATTATAGTTAGAAAAATTCTTGATTTCATTTCATGTTGATCTGGCTATTGTAATTTGAGCTTGTGGTTTAAATTAATTAACTATTTATTTTGTTCTAGCTAGTAGCTATAGAGAAATTGACCTAAAACCTTGTGTAGTTCTAGCTGCTGCTGCGATAGTTAGAAGAACTCTTGATTTCGTTGGATATTTTGGCCATTGTATCTTGAGCTTGTGGTTTCAATTAATTATCTACTTATTTTGCTCTTATGATTTCAAATGTTCTACTTTTTTTGGTCTCAACTTTACATAAAGATTACTTTCCTTCTTTGTTGTTGGATTTCTGTAATAAGAATCAGAGATGGTTAATTTCTATACACAATATTAGATCAAACACGTCACTTAACATTATTACTTTGTGGGATGACATTTAACACATTTGTTCAATGTAATTTTGACCCAATTGAACAATTGCGGCAGATTTCATTCTTTGATTGCCTTCAACTGGGACATTTCGTCTCTGTTTTAGTATTGTCTTCTCGTTCTCCAAATCTGAATTTCGGTGAATTTTCTCTCTGATTGGATCATTGTTTGGATTATCGTTATTGGTGATGAAGAGTTTTATGGCCAGCTTGGATTTCAACGCAAAGAAATACAAGTTTTATGGCCAGGTCTGATAATATTTTTTGGATTGTCTTTGTGATTTCAATGCAATAAAACTTTCTTGAAATCTATACAATCAAAACAAAGTTACCAAAACTCATAAGGGGTTACATAACAAAGCTCATAATGATTAAAACGAATATTGTCTTTGTGATAACATTTTTTTGCTTGGATCGAAAAGTTGTTCGTGATTTCTATTGAGCTCTTATTAGTTCTAATATAAACTTTATTTTGATTGTATAGATTTCAAGAAAGTTGATTTTTGTTCGAGGAAATGAAATTTGGATGGAGAATTGTAGTGTTGCTTATCGAGGTGAGTAGTTTTTCCTTCTATTCTAAAATACGATTTAGTTGTTTGAGGAGATAAATTTGTTTAGTTTCTTGTGTTTGTAAGTTTTGTTGTTTATGGTTATGCCTTTTGCATAATTTATTATGTTTCTAATTAGTTTTTTTTCTTGCATTGATAACATTTAGTTGCTTAAATTGATAAGTTATTCATACATGCTTTTAGGGTGTTACTTGCTGTAGAATATACCAACCATTAGGTACCTTTATGGAAGCATAAGCTTGTAAGTTGTAATACGGTATCAACTAAGGCAACTTTTCAGGCGGTGCAAGAATCCCGAATGCAGCAGCAACGACGAGACCATAACCCATCGACTATTCTTCTTCTCTGGTGTTCTCTTTAGCGACGGTATGGCTTCCTTCGGTGTTTTCATCTTCTATTATCTCATTTTTGTTGTTGGAAATATTACCCTATTCCTGTTGTTGCTTGCAAGAATGGAAAGTTGTTTCTATTACCCTATTCCCATTATTTCTGATGTTACCAATGAATCTGATTCACAATCACAACCCCTGCACCATTGAATCAATTTGAAGGTGCTAAGATTGGGGTGTTAAAATATTTAGGGCACACATCGCTTGTTTCTGATGCTGTCAATGCTAGTTTTTAGCTTTGATAGATGTTGATTTATTATTATTTGTGTTGTGTAATATTGATAAGCTACTTGGTATGTTTGCTTATTGGAGGGGAAAGGTGTAATTTTTTTGTGGTTTTGGGAGGGGTTCATGTAACGATTGAGTGGTAAAAAAATGATCTCATAAATACTTGTATCTAGATTGCTTCATGTATAACTGATGGCATTAATTCCCAGTGTCCTTTTAGTTACATGTGCTTTTGTATTTGTTGTTATGTGCAATCATTTTAAGAGTCAATGGATATAATTCTCTACATATTGTTTTTTTTATTTTTCTCCCTTAAAATGCTTGAATGTGCCTTACAACGTCTTATGATATACATGTTAATTCACAAGTTTGTTTTTGTATATAGCTTTATTTTTCAGTCTTCGTGTTTTTTTAACTTGTTTGGCTATTGAGAGAATTGAAAATAAAATTTTAACTTTGCGTAACACTTTCATGATTTTTTTATTATAGAGTAGGTGATATTTGGTTAAAATGACTTCAAAGATTTTTCTACGTCATTGAGGGTGAAAAAGTTTACTTTTTGGCTTTTCTTTATGACTTTTCTTCACGAGCTTGCAGGCCTTGTTGTTTACTCTATTGGGTTACAACTCTTTTCATCCAAAATATTGAACTTTATTCATAATTAATTTTATAAATAACATACATTTACCTAGAATTGTATCAATCTATAGTACAAGATTGATCCATGCCCATGTTCTTTTTCTAAGGGGTGTTCAAAACATTAACTTTTTCTTATATAGTCTTAATCTTGTTGGCAGTTTTTCATAGTTCAGATCTTGGTAATGATGTGGTGGATAATCAAAACGTTTGGGACGTTCTTTTATATTTTTCTTATTGCACTTTATGAAGGTCCTGCTTAGCTGTTAATTTGTCTTTGCAGAAAGTCATAGTTCAAGAGAAGTTTGGTAGTACGTGAAAGGGACAATAACTTTAGGATTGTACTGATTCTGTTGTTTTAGAGTCTCTAAGCTATCTCTCCATTGACTGGTTCTTATACATGCATTGTATAATATGTAAGTGTCGAGAATTTCAGCGATAGAATATCTATCATACTTAGTTGAAACAAAATGATATGCTTGCAGGATCAAAGAATTTAATGAATGGGCACAGTGTCTCATACTTGAATTGGTTTTTAAATATGTATCGTCAGATAGCAATGAGATTTGACATCATGAATCTCCTTGAATATCATCTTTAGCATGCTAATGGTGTTGTGGTATTGGTAACCACCAAAGTTTTTCTACATTTGACTTTATCTATGACTCATGTTCATCAACAGGTGACTATCAAGAGTTTTTGATCTATTTACAATATTTTATTTCTTTACTACACTCTATATTACAGTTTTACTTTTCATCTCTCATGCATGAATTTTATGGCCTTACCTAATTGCAATGCTTCTTCTTTTTCTCTCTCTTAAGCATATGGAGTCCAGGATAACCTCTACCTCTAACCTGACAGTCTAAGTTCATGGAAAGAGAAATAAGTTGAATCATTATGTAGATACAGTTCTGCTATGAGAAGATTGTTATTTGAATATTATTGGAAGTGCATTTCTTTGAACAAGTATTAAAGTAATTTTTTTTGTATTGTTGTGGTAGTGTTGTTATGTTGCCGAAATTTTTCTAAAACATAAGAGTTATAAAGTTAGTTGTAGGTTAAAATATGGTAATGTTCCTTAGTTTAGCATTGAAATTTGGGATAATGACGATTGTGCAGCTATGGTAGTTATTTATGGGTTGAGTTCATTTCTTTCATTATTTATAAACTGCTTTTATTAACGCAACTTATATTTGTTTGTTTATACACTCTCATATGACATCGCTCGCACGAGTACAGGGAGATTCTGGATAGAGGGCATAACAAACTCATCTATAGAATAGAGAAAAGAATATCAAGTTTTGCATTAATTCCTTTTGGTAAGTTTGTATAAATATAGTTCCCATACTTCATGTAATTTCTTTTAGTATGATTCATTTATTTTTAAATTATTCTTGATTTTATATACTTAAGCAAGCATGTCTTTTTTGCAGATTTTTTGGGATAGTAATGACACTCCAAAGTAGACAACCAACTCTCTCAATCTTTCGTTAATTTTTTGTATTTGTTGAAAATTAAATTGTATATACAAAAGAAATTAAGATTTTATTTTGGGATTTTTTTTATACGTAAGCAATCATTTACTGCTTTGTAAGTATAAATTTTGTTATTCTCTTTGGGAGCTAACTTTTATTCGTACTTTGTGAGCAAGACTTTAATTTAATTTTTTTGTGTTTGTTGAGATCTTAATATATAAAAACAATTCTTATTTGTGGACAACTTATTATAATGTTGTTTTTAACTTTTTGACCAACATTAAAAATGGATTGGACAATGTCATTTTAAAAAATGAAAATAATTGAAAAAAATGGACAATAATTCTAGGCTTTAATATCGGTTTGAAACTGACATTGAAGATGGTGTACAATGTCGGTTTAAAACCGACATTAAAGACAACTTACATTAAAGACTTTGAAAACACGATCTTCAATGTCGGTAACCGACATTATAGCCTTTTAATGTCAGTTTTAAATCGACATAAAAACCCAGAATTCTTGTAGTGTAGGCCTTGTTAAATTTTCCAATGTAGAACAAAACTCTCCCACTCCATTAACTTTTGCTATGGACTTAAGCCCAAAATTCATTTCTAACATTCTCTTCTTACATTAGGGTGAAAACTGAAGGATTATTAATTGTTTTTGAAGCGCATGAAAGAGAAAGAGATCGTGGATGATTATTTTTCTTTTTTTGGAACTTGCATTATATTTTGTTATTGAAGATTGAAGTTAATAGAAGAATGCATATTCACGTTACACAGTAGATGTATATCTCATAATTGGGTCGAACCACTATAAATATTTGTGTGTGTGTGTTTTTTATAAACAATAAGTATTTTTTTCTTTCTCTACTCATCTTTAACTTGATTTCGATATTTAGATTGGTTTGATTTAGTGTGACTAACTTAAATCTATTTATTGTTTTAGACAATAAATCAATGGGTTCGTGAGATTTCACAACAATTAAGTTGTTCTATTTGCTTGTGCGTGTATTATCTTTGTCATCTCCCACCAATTAACAACACTTATCAAGTAAATGACCTCAATTCTCTAGAGAGAAAAGTCATGTCAATAACCATTGACCTAAACTAATTTTGACAACATGAGACCTTGTTAATCAATTATTTCTCGAATGACATCACATAACGTAATTTAAGTTACAACCATAATCTAAAGAAGAATTGATCATAATATCAAAATGTGTCATAAATAAAATTTAAACCGAGTGAACTTTCAAGTATAAGATTAAAAGGGAGAAATAAATAAATCTAAAAACACATGATCAAACAACGATAAAAGATTATAAACTATGCATAATATGAGCAGATTTATATTCTCCCCCCATTAATCAACAAGGTTCCAAACAAGGTTATTTATCCATCATAATTATCCATATAAACTTACTAGTAGTATTCATTTTTCAACTTATTTTACTTAGAGAGTCATGCAACATAGAGCCTTAGCGTTCTAGTGATGAGCAATTTGACGTGCGATGGCCTCACCGTCAGGCAATGGGGCAACGTAGCAAGTGTGGCCATCGGTGCTGAGAGGATAATCACCTCCAGAACTAAAGATAACATCAACCAACCAACCAACAAAGGAACCTAACACAAAGGCTCCCACAATGCTGCCTATAACTGCTGTGACCATTAAAAACAGAGCAGAAGCTTCGACGCCAGCTAAAGTCGGCAAGGCGGCTCCGATAACTTGTCCAACCATAGCCCCACCTACTGCCGCAGCAGTCTCCATTACATCTTTTGTTGCTGTTTGAAGAACATGTTCAGCTGTAAAGATGTCCCATACCATGATTCCGGCTGCAAGAATGAGAAACAGAATGCCCGCTGCACCAGAGATGGTTGATAGGGTGTCTGCAATCACACTTCCTCGCCCAGAAGCCTCAATGATGTCGTTATACACCTATTATTATCCCCATGGGAGATGACGTCATTTTCATTCTTATAATATATTTATATTAGAAAAATTAAAGTTTTACTTCATAAATCATTTTCACAAAAATATCAAATAATGTACAAATTTATTATTACTATTATTATTTTGGTAAAATAAATTTTTTTACATGAGTGGGTATACTTTTGATAAATTTACCAAATAAGGTAGGAAATTGAAACTCATTGATATTAAAAAGATCTTAAAATGCTATTTTAATCATTCTTATCAAAATTAGCAAAATCATAAATTCAAATATGTGAATATGTTTTCAAAATTTAAAGTTGAAATTGTAATAAATATGAAATAGTTCTTGAAAATGTCAACAAGAGCGTAGCTCAACCAGCATAATGTTCATACTAATTTTATTCAAACTTCTTCTGAAATGACTTAAGTAAACTTTTAATGTAGAAGATATATATGGGTTGGCGTTTCATATATATCGAGAACTTTCATGTAAAAAAGTACACTTTTCTTTTTTATTTTGTGAAATACTCATGTTTTTTAAAAATTGAAAAAAAGAATAGAGAAAAATTTGAAGCAAAATACTAAAAATTATACTTATATTTACCAGCAGCTTTTCTTCATCCTTCAAATTTTTGAAGAGCCCCGTGAAACCACGCTTGTTTTGGTACCTAATTAATGTGAGGGAAGCTTGTTGAGATGACTACTTTAAATGAATTATTCTCATATATTTCTTTTATTAATCTTATGAGTTATAATAGTAAAAAGATTATTTCTAAAGATAAATTATTATACCATTCAAATATATATTTGGATTAGTATTAATTTTTTAAAATAAGTCATTTATTAAATGTAGTTTTTAAAACACTTCTATTTTAAAGAGAGTTTAAATAAAAATGATTTTTTCTTTACTCAACCCAAACGTCCTAATTTTATTTATTTATTTTTTTCATTTTAGATAAATAGGAAACTATGAAAATGATGCCCATAACAATTTTTCCATTCAAATTTTAATGAAAATTTGAAATTCACATTAAATGAAAATGGCTTTATTTTGAAAGTAGGGATGAAAATTGAACATGAGATCTTGGTGGATTCTAGTTCCATTCTTTAAATAGAAAAAAATAACAACAATAACCCAACCATATCAAACTTTTGTATTTAACAAAATAAATATATATTAAAAAAAACATGTATATATATATATATATATACATATGAGACCATTGTTAAAAGAAAAAAACTTTGGTACATCCAGTAGAATCTATCTTTTATGTAATCCACTAAATTGTCCAATCATGATTTGTCACATCACAAACTATTTTTATTCCATATTTGAAATATTTCAATTCACTTTTTATGTGTGTGATGAGAATAAGATGTATATAGATGAGATGTACACGACCATTATTTTCGTTAAAAACAAACTAAAACTTAACCCATTTCTAATGTTGTAAAACTGAAACAAGCAATTAAGTTTACCTTGCGACGAGATCCTCAAATTTAGTTCCACTGTCTTTAAGCCATTTGGAGAAATTGCGTGAAGCTGGACTTTGGTGCTTTATCATGAGTAGTTGCATACTCTCATTGTATTGATTAGCCTCCTTGGCCAAACGAGCTACATTGGTGACATTGTTTGGATCTAAGGTTTTCAATGCTTCAAATATGTCTTTGGAGTGTGCACCAATCTTTGATAGGTAGTTTGCTCTAAGTGTATAGTTTCTCACTGCTTGAAGCGAGATGTTAACGGCTTTTTCCACGTAAGAATATGTTTCATGAGCGATCGACGATTTAGTTTCGTCGTCTTTGAATGTTTGCTTGACGTTTTCTGCATCGTCGAGAAGCTTTAGCGCTGCGTGGTAATTATCTCCCACGGATCTCATATATTTGACTTGTTCCGGTTCGGATTTGAATTGAATATTTTTCACCGACTCTATCTCTTGGTTTCGGATTATTCTTGCCAGTTGCCGGAGTTTTTCACCTTCAAGAAGCAAAAGAGGAGCCATTTGATGAATACAAGGGGAGAGCTAAAGTTGTATTCACCAACTCAAGATGGGGAGAGAGATTTTTTTAAGGCTTAAATAGAGTCAATTGATAGAGACTTCATAATTTTGGTTTATAAAAAATTCATTTTAATTTCATTCCTCACATTTCAAAAAGAAACACGTCATGAATGACATCTATTAGTTTTATCACTTATAGATTTTTATTGACCTTTATCAACTTCTATCAAAGAATATTAAAATTTTGTTATTTTGTGTAAATAGTTTTACTTATTTTTCTATTTTTGAAAATCTCCCTAGAATAAATAACGGTATCAAATTATTATCCCATTGTTAAATTATAATATATAGAAGATTTGTCATGCAGGATTGATATTTTAAATATAGTTAATTTCTTTTTAGTTATCCCATAAATTTGTGATGTTTATAAATGTGACAATATCGATATTTTATTTGATTATGTGAGAAATTTGACATTATTAATTATTTTTTTCTCATACGGATGTCTTAACAATTAAGAAATTTATTGTTTGAATTCTCTTCCTACCTTTATACAAAAAGAAATAAATACTTTAATTATTTTTATTTACTTTTTTAAAAGAAGAAACTAACACAATATTGTACTTTTCTCCCTTACCCTTTATGTAAATTAGGACAGATTGTAGAATAAAAAAATTTAGGATTCTTTTCAAATATAGTAGAATGAATCAAAATATTTATAGATTTAGTAAAATATCACAATCTATTAGTGATAGTCTGATAGACATTGATAGACTATTATCATCTATTACTGATAGTTGTTTATCAGTATATCATTATCGAATGTGACATTTTGCTATATTTGAAAATATTTACAATAATTTTTGTCATTTAAGACAATTTTCCAATTTTTTAGAATAGTATTGTTCCTAAATAATTTATATATTAAAAAAAAAAAAAGCATAAAGCTTGTAATTGGTCCCCCACTTTAAATACGGCCAAAACAGTTGGTTAAAGCAACATTATTTTTCAATATGATTTTTTTTATAATATTATTGTTTCTAATGAATACATTTTTTTCGGACTTAAATTTTTCCTAATGAAGCAAGTCAAAGTAAGATTCGCATGGAAATAATACATAAATGACATTGTTTAAGGAGAAGATTAAAAAAGTTAAAACAAAAAATGTCATGCTAAATTAAACAAATAATATAAATAATGTTATTAATCTATTTGCTATTTCTAAAAAGATATTAAAGGCTTGTTAGATCATGAATATTATATACGAGATCAATATCTCAAACTTATAAACCATATTTTTATTGATTAAATTACAAATTCGATTTATGTGGTTTGGAGACGATTAAACTTTAGTCCTTTTGTAGATTCGCATGGAAATCTTCATATATTGTCCTTGTTGTTGTAAATATTATTTATAATGGATTTATCAAACTATAGGAACTAAGTTCTAAGTATAAATCATAAGGACTAGATTCTAAGTTTCATAAAATTATAATGACCAGATTTTCAGTATAATATTCTTGTGCCTTGCAAAGAAACTAAAGTTTCATATAGAGAAATATTTAGTATATTTAGTATCGAAATCAGAAAGTGTTTAGGGAGAGGAAACAAAGTTAGAGAAAAAGTTCAAGAAAATAAATTAGAATGATATACAAATTTTAAAGAAAAATGTTAAGAGAGTAAGAAAAATTTTGAAATAAAAAATAGGAGTAAGTTCTACAAGGAGTAAAGTTAAAAGAAATGGGACAAAAATTTTTAAGATAAACAAAAGATAGATAGAGAAATAAAAGATCAATTATATTCTAAAGTTACTTTTTAATAAAATGTTTTGGTGTCTAATTTCGCTCGTAAAAATTACTTTTGAAGTTTATAATAGTTGTAATTATTACCTCAAACTTTTTATTATAAAAATTGAGTCTTTAAACTTTTACAAGTGTTAAGATTGGACCCTTAAATTTACAATAATTATAGAAATTGGATCTACAAATAATAAAATTGAACTCTCAAACTTATAAAATTATTACAATTTCTATAATTATGTAGGGTTTAAGGTCAAATTTTAACGTTTGTATAAGTTAAGGGCTCAATTTTTACCGTTGAAAGTTTAAGAATATGATTACAATTACCACCATATTTTAGGGGTATTTTTTGACATTTGTTCGATAATTTATTTTACTACAATTAAAGGTTTATGTAATAAATAAAAACTATGTTTAAATATTATTGTTTTTAAATAATATTTAAATATAAAAAAATAAACAAAAATATTTATAAGATATAATAAAATTTTAGAACTATCAATGATAGACAGTAATAGACATTGATAGACTTCTATCAATGTCTATCAATATCACTGATAGAAGTCTATCAGTGTCTATCATTGATAGTTCTAAAATTTTGCTATATTTTGTATATATTTTCAACAGTTTTACCATTTGAAATAATTTTCCTAAAAAGAATAAACACTAATATTTACAAAATATAGCAAAATTTTAGAATTATCAATGATAGACGGTGATAGACATTGATAGACTTCTATCAATGTCTATCAATATCACTGATAGAAGTCTATCAGTGCTTATCATTGATAGTTCTAAAATTTTGCTATATTTTATAAATATTTTTACAGTTTTACCATTTGAAATAATTTTCCTAAAATAAATAAATACTAATATTATTTTGGAAAATGGTAAGAAATAACACGCTCACTTTTCATGTTTCAAAACTAGTGCGCTTTTTGAAAAGTCATTAAACTAGTTTTTCTCGATGGATCTCGGAAGAGATCGACTATTGAGATTTAATTGAAAATTTTAGTTTTTCTAACTTATGGATTGTTTGAGCTCCTTTGGACCTTTCTCGGTACATCTTAGAGAGATTAAAAGCCGAGATTTTATTAAATTTTCCAAATATTAAATAATCTATTCAAATCTTATACAAAATCTTATATATTTTCATTTTTTTTTCAAATTCGGTTGTCTTTACCTAATATTAAATTCTTTTGTAGTTTTAGGCCAATTTTTGTTTCCATGATTATATGAATTTCTAAATTTCTAAATGAATTTTTTGATTTTTTTCAGATGGGTGATTGCATTTTGATTTTTAAATTTTGGGAAAGTATAATTTTGCAAGAAAAAAAAGATAATGATATGAAAAATATATAAAATCTCGGTATTAATATACCCGAGAATTCACCGATCTGGGTGTTAATCTGCCCAAGATTCATATCGAGATTTTATATATTTCTATATTTTACCTTTTTTTGAAAAATTTTATCTTTCAAAAAATTTAAAATTCAAGGTCAATCACCTGAAATCCATCTAAAAAATTCTTTTGGATAATTGGTAGATTGATTTGAAAATTAGAAATTTGACAAAAAATGTAAAAAATCACGTAAGATTTTGATATAATATTTGCTAAATATAATCGAATTTAGAGAAAATTTGAAAATATATAAGATTTAGGAATATTACATAATATTTTTGAAAAATTACTAGAATCTCAGTTTAATCTTCTCAAGATGTACTGATCCAGAAGGGCCAAAATAATCCATAAGTTAGAAAAAACTAATTTTTTTAATTAAATTTCTGTGGTCAATTTCATCCAATGAAAAAAATTATTTAAACGAATTTTTAAAAAGGTGATAATTTAAAGGTGTCATCTTATGATTCCCTTATTATTTTCTCACAAAATGTCAGATCAAACAGATAGGCATCGTAAGGAAAAAGAAGTCATTTCACACTATAGGAAATAAATGCAATTTAAATAGTATTTATTTTTCAACTGTATTTTAGAAGTCACCACGTTATCCATCCATAAATAAATACAAATTAATTGTTATTTATTTTTCGATGAAGGTAACAGTACTTAAAAAGGAGTGTTTAGCATCATAGTACTCAATTGATTATAATAGTTAATATTTGATATACAAATTATTTTAATTTAAATTATAATTATCATATTTAGGGTATAAATTATTTTTATTTAAGTAAGAAATAACAAACACTACAGCAAAAAAGAAAAGAGAGAATGTAGGAAAAATAGTAAATATTATATCCAACAGAATTTTGAAATAGTATTTACTATACTTAATTAACATTGAGTGTGCTATAATAACTTACCCCTAAACTGCTTTTATTGATTCACAATTATTCATTCATTTAATTTTATTTATTTTTTAAATTATTATAATAAAAATAAATTTGACATGACATTACATCCAATAATAAAAAATACTACTACCTAACCAAATCTCGATTGTGGACGAGTTTCGTTTATAACTCAATTCTTTTAGTTACGAATTAGTTCAGTGAGTCGTTGCAATTTCTCGTCTTTCCAAAAACAACAATGGATTAGTTTATTAGAAAACTTTATAAGTGATATTTTTTTATCTACAGATTGTAAGAGAGATTTTTAAGATTTAAATTAGCGGTGGATCGAGAATTTTTATTTAAAGGACTTAACTCTAAATTTAATAATGATCTGATTTTGTAGCTAATAAAAGTTTTGTTTTTTGTTTTTGAATATAGCTTCGAGAGTATGCAGCTTTTTTTTTTTTTTTTTTTTTTTTTTTTTTTTTTTTTTTGTTTTTAAGTTAAAATCTATTTTGCCCCTTATTAAATTTTCGTCCAAATATTTTTTAATGTCTAATTTTGTACATGTACCTTCAACAAATCTTAAATTTAGAATTTATACTTGTTGTTGATAACTTTTATCCCAAAAAAATGTTATATATTAATATTTTTACGGTAAATTTTGAAAATATATTAACATATCATATTTTCTTGCATGAAAGTTATTATTATTATATAGCTAATTTTAGTAAAAAAAAAATTATAAGAAACTAAATTTAAGATTTATTAAATATAATGATTAAAATGGAACATTTGAAAGTAGATTTCAATATAATATAAACTTTTAACTTTTTTCTTTACAAAGCTGGAAGAG
Organism: Benincasa hispida; assembly: GCF_009727055.1. Classification (NCBI taxonomy): domain Eukaryota; kingdom Viridiplantae; phylum Streptophyta; class Magnoliopsida; order Cucurbitales; family Cucurbitaceae; genus Benincasa; species Benincasa hispida. Next base: position 33,989,722 of record NC_052350.1, read on the forward strand.
AGGCAAAAAAAAAAAAAATAATAATAATTGAAATAAATAAAAATAAAAATAAAATAATAAATAAAATAAAATAAAATAAAATAAAAAAATAAAAAAAGTATGTGAATTTTGGGTGGAGAAGATTCGAACCAAGGATATGATTTGTTAATTAGTCGTTTCACTTTATACTAGTACTTTATGGTAAAAAATTTGAGGGGGCTCGAGCCCGACCTCTCGGACCTTAGCTCAATTTAGGGAAATTATCAGAAATAGTATCTTTAAATTTTTACCATACAAAATTATGACAATTTTTATAAATTCCTTCAAATAGTTTCTTGGTTCATCTCGGGCGAGATCGACACCAAGATTTAATTAAAAATTTCATTTTTTCTAACTTATAGATTGTTTTGGGCCTTGTCTCAATTACAAACCGAGATTTGGGTAAAAAAATCGAAATGTTATTTAATCTTCCCAAAATTAAAAAATCACACTATCAAATATTACACAATTTGGAGAAATTTGAAAAGATAATTGGTAAATTATTTAGATAATCAATAAATCAATTTAAAGTTCGTGTATATGTAAATTGGAAGTAAGATTTGCAAACTTTTATATAAGATTTGGGAAATATCGCAAGAAATTCGAGAAGTAATAAAAGTTGATATAAGATGAGAGATTGCATATAATTTGAAAAAATTACGTGGATCTTGATGCTAATCCCGAGCAAAATAACATCGAGATTCTATATATTTGGGCTTTTTCGGTGAAATTTCGAACATAATTAACACCGAAATTTGATATATTTGATCTTTCTTGGTGAAATCTCAAGCAAAATTAACACTGAGCTTTTATATATATATCCCAAATCTTACCCCCAATTTCCACAAAATTTGATCTTTTCCAAAATTTAAAAATATTGAATCAATTTGAAAAATATATTTTGATAATTGAAAAATCCATTTGAAATTTTGGAAATTCATAAAATTGTGAAAAAAGAAATCATGCTAAATATTTGAAAAATTATGTAATAATTTAAAATAATTTTTAGTAAAATAACCAAATTTGGAGAAAATTTAAAAAGATGTAAGCTTTGACATAAAATTGGAGAAGATTACATAATAATTTAGCATATCATCGTGTGTAATCAAGGAAGATGTATTAAGAAGCCCAAAATAATCTATAACTTAAAAAAAGTTGATTTTTTAACTAAATCTCGATGGTCGATTTTGTCAAAGAGGGATCGAAAAAACTATTCTTACAAGTTTTCAAAAAGCGTGTTAATTTTGTAAAGTAAAAACTTAAACATGTTATTTCTAATCATCTTTCAACTAGTTTAAAAATAGTTAAATTGTCCATATATACTTTTGGTCTATGACATATAATCAGAATGGAATTGGAATTTTAAAAAGATTAACGATAAGACCGAAGATAGAACAAATATAATAAGATTATATACTTAATTTCACGAATGCCTTATTATACTATTCCTAAAAATGTATTATAAATGATTTCACATAAGATAAATATTATAGAAGATTAATGTAACATATTTGATAACCTCATTTCAAAATACTCATTGATTCATAATCCTTATAAAAGTGAAAATAATGATGTTTTTGTTGGATTATGACATGTGAGTTTTTTTTATATTATGCACTTAATTAATAAAAAAGATCCATAATAATAAAAAAGAACCATAAAGAGTGTAATTTTCTCCCACATGACAAAGCAGACACATCCAGTCCCTATGGAAAACAAAGAAGACCAACATGGAGCCTACACAGCAGCCACCATGGACTCTTTCTCTCCTCAACAAATTCTGGTGCAACAAATTGATACTCCTTCACCTGCATACAAAAAAGGACAGAATCAGTTTTCATAATATTCCTTTTTTTATCTTCCTTGTCGTCTTATACATTTATTCAGGGTATAAATTCACCATTCATTCTTTTCTATACATATATCATAAAGAAGATAAGCAGCAAGCAATATATTCGAAAAGAGAAGAAGAAGAATATATACCTTCTCAGCAATCTCATTGTCTCTGTCTCTCCCTTACTCTTCCTTCCTTTTTCTTTTTAAGCTTTCTGACTTGGTATCAGAGCCCTTCAACTTTTAATAAGCAGCAAACGATCCAAGAATGACAAATCCACCTGCCAACTCTCTGCCTACAGTTCTTGGAATCACCAACAATGGGAACATCTCAAGTCCACTTCTCAATCAGCTGCTGAATCAGATGACATCCATAAAGATGGATAGGTCTAATTTTCTTCTATGGCAAAACTTAGCTTGGCCAATACTCAGAAGCTACCGTTTATAGGCTTCTTAACTGGAGATAACCCCTGCCCCAGTTGTTTCTTAGTCAGACAAATAGATGAGCGTTCTGGTGAAAGCACAAGTGTTGATCCTAGCCCTGCATCTTCAGCAGGGGCTACCCTGCAGCCTAATCCAACATATGAAGCTTGGATAGCCATTGATCAACTGCTCTTAGGTTGGCTCTATAATTCCATGAGTCAAGACATTGCAACTCAAGTCATGGGGCATCAGACAGCAAAGGAGCTATGGGAAGATGTCAAAGAACTTGTTGGAGTTCAGTCAAGGGCTGAAACTGACTATCTCAAGAGGATGTTTCAACAAACTCACAAGGCAGTCCTGAAAATGAGTGAGAATCTAACGTTGATGAAGAAGTATGCTGAAAATCTTGCTCTTGCAGGTTCACCAGTGTCTCTTTCTGACCTCATATCCCAAGTGTTGGCTGGCCTCAATGAAGAATACAATCCGGTTGTCGTAACTGTGCAAAGCAAAGGCACAACTAGGTGGTCTGACCTTCAATCTGACCTGCTGTCATATGAGAAGAGACTTGAATATCAGCTGGCCATCATGACAGGCATCACTGGTATGACTAATATATCCATTTCCTCAAACTCACCCTCAGTTAATGTAGTGCAAAACAGTTCTAGCACTCTACTGAATCCTTATCGAAACTCCTATGGAAACAATCAATTATCAAACTACAGAGGAGGAGGGGGAAGAAACAGGGCGTGGCCGATGGTACAATGCTTCTACAACCAGGCCTACTTGTTAAACCTGTGGAAAAATAGGCCACACTACTGATATCTGCTATTTCAGATACAATCTTCAACAATCCTCGATAGATTCACACTCGAGCTGAATCCATTGAGCTCCCATCCAACAGACATCAAGAACAGCAGACCTCAACCTTACTTACTCACTTAACAGCTGCTTCCCCTGAAACAGTCGCTGACCCTAATTGGTATGTAGCGGAGCTTCAACTTATGTCACTGTTGGATTTTATGTCCTAAAACTCGTAGTTTGTAAATTAATAAATATATTCTGTTTTGTTTTTCGATAAATTTGTTATTGAAATTGTAATCTTAAATCCAATAAACTAAGGTCCTGAGGCTATTTAATGTAGTTTGAACTTTATGTAGTGACATAAAGGTGGATCAAGTTCAAATATATAGCCAAAATGGTCTATAGTATATGAATAAGGTTGGGCGCCTTATTCTGGGGACACTATGGATGCGGCCCACTTTGTAGTTAGTACAAACGATGTGATCCTGAATTGTTCATATAGAGATATGTGAGTGGGGGCATCCTATGTAAAGAGTTTACATAAGACTGGACCATGAAATAGTCACTTTTTATGTTCTAAATACCGTTTTATGTATAAAACTGACTATTTCGTTAATTGATGACCTAGGTAACTTAATCTTAATCCTGAACTAACTATGAACTCCTGTTCACTCAGAATTATCCTTAGATCTACATAGGTGAGGGCAGCTCAATATCGCTGGCCCAATAAGCCTCCCATTTCAGGGGTAAGATTGGATGGATAGCTGGGAACATAGGGTGTAAGATGGAATTCACTCCTACCCGTTATAGGGACAGTAGATAGGTTGTTCCTTTTAGTACTGAATCCAGGTCTTGAACAAGGGGCCCCCCTTGGCTCGAGAGGATTCGGTTTATAGGTTGGACCTTAAACCAATTGTTCATTAGAGGATCAGTGGAACTTAAGGAACAAGATGTAGTCTTGGGGGTAAAACGGGTTTTATGACCCAACCGAGATTACGAACAACCTGTGAAGGATTAACTTACTAATCATGGTTATATCACATGGACAAAAATATATCTATAGTGAGGGGAGTGCAACTACGGGACTTTGAATGACCCGTTAGTTAACGAATGTTGATTAGCTCAGTCTAAAGAGTTTAGCTAGCTAATCTCGGATCGTTGGAGCCCATGATCTATAGGTTTATTAGGTTCCCTTACTAGCTCATATGGAATAAACATAGAATAGTATGATAGAATAATTCAAATTGTTCGAATTATGTAGAGAGAGAGAAACCGACAAGTATATGTGATATAGTGGTCGAGTTTTTCAGCTTAGAGATATAGCTTTAATATTTAAATGTGATTTAAATATCAAGAATATGAAAATATTCATATTCGGAAGCTCGAAAATGATGGAAATGATCAAAGATGTAAAAAGTCAAAGAGTTGACTTTTGACTTTAAAAAATCAAACTTTGACCGATCTTATATTCAAATTCGATTTGAATTTCGAGAAAATGAATGCGGATTCATGCTCGGGAGGTCAAAATTAGTCAACACGGGAAAAATCATAAAAAGCCAAAATGTTGATTTTTTGGTCAAAGTTTGACTTTGACCAAATGACTATTTTGCCCTTTGACTATAGTTAGTGGGAAAATCCAAACTTTTTTTTTGGATAATTCTACTAACAAAATAGTGGGCTAGGTGTTGGCTTATAGTGGAGACATTAAGCCCACTAAGATAGTGGAATATAGGTGTTGGTTTTTTTATGCATTTAGTTCATGCAATTGTTGCATGGATTTTTCTATAAATTGAGTTTTCATTTTAAATGAAAAGACTTTTTGCCATTTAAAAAAAAGAGTGTTCTAAATTTGGGCTGGAAAATCCTACGTTCTTTGAGTGAAATAAAAACCCAAACTCAAATTCATCTTATTTTCCATCTCTTTTCTCTCTCTCGGTTCTCTTCATCCACCGGGTTCCACCACTCGATTTTGAGTCCAGAGGATAGTAGATCAGCTCTAGTGGTGGTCCGAAAGTGTTCGGGTCGAGATTCAACGAGGAGAAGCGGTTTTCAGGGGCTTCAAAAGTAGTATCCTACACTTTTTAATCCACTGTTTTTTCCTTCATGATGCATGCTTATTTCCTTTAATTTAAGAGCAATTAGAGTGTAATTAGATCCTAATTCTGCTGCATATGTCTCGAGTTCCATCAGTCACTAGTAGCCCTACCTTCCTTTAATCCTCATCAAGCTACTCAGGTACTGATAAAGTAGTTGTTGGAAATGGCTCTCTCCTTTCTATATCTCAGTCTGGACATTCCAATCTGCATATTAAGAATGGTGTTCTATCTCTACTAAACATATTATATATGCCTGCAATTACCAAAAAATCTAGTCAATGTATCCAAATTAGCCAATGATAATAATGTTGTGGCTGAATTTCATGCTAATTTCTATGAGGTTAAGGACAAGGCCTCGGGGGTAGCTCTTCTGACCGGACGGCTTAAAGATGGACTCTACATGATGGACAGTGTCAACTAGTTGCTAAATAATGCACCTCCTACATCAGAACCCTCAGGTGCTAGCTTGACAACTTGGTCCAATCAGTCTCCTTCACATTCTGCCCTTGCAACCAGTATTACTATCTCTAAGCTACTTCTCCATAGGCGCTTAGGCCATCCATCCCCTAAGATTTTGTCTAAATTGATTAGTGGATGTAATTTAAAAATAGTTCTTAATGAAAAGTTCTTTTGTGAGGTTTGTCAATTTGGGAAATCACATAACTTACCTTTCTCTGATTCTCTTTCTCGTGCTAAACGACCATTTGAACTGGTGCATTCTGATCTCTAGGGACCAACCCCAATACTGTTAGCTGATGGATATAGGTATTATGTCATATTTGTGGATGACTTCAGTAGATTTACTTGGCTTTACCCTCTTAAACAAAAGAGTGATACTCGCTGCCTTTCAATGTTTCCAAGCCCTTATTCGAACACAGTTTAATACAACTCTTGGTACTTTACAAATGGATGGAGGTAAAGAGTATCAACCAATTGCTCATGTGTGTACTCAACAGGGAATTCACATACGCATGTCCTTCCCCTACACATCAGCTAAAAATGGCCGAGCTGAGCGTAAACACAGGCATATTATTGAGACAGGCTTGACTCTTCTTGCTCAGGCTAAGATGCCCTTGCATCTATAGTGGTATGCCTTCCAAAGTGCTGTCCTTCTTAATAATGCTTTTCTTTCTTCTATTCTTCAAGATATCAACCCTATGGAGGTTTTGCTTGGCAACAAACTGAACCTATCGTCTGTCAAGGTGTTTGGTTGTGCTTGCTATCCAAATCTTCGACCCTATCAGGCTCACAAGTTTGACTTCCACAGCAAAAGGTGTGTGTACCTTGGTCCCTCACCCATGCACAAGGGCTACCGGTGTCTCACTGATGATGGGAAGGTCATTATCTCACGCCATGTCATATTCAATGAGGAAGATTTTCCTTTTCAAACTGGCTTTGCAATTGATCAATCCTCAAGCACTCCCAGCTCAGCTTTTCCAATCACTACCTGGTTCCCCCTACCATCTATAAATCTACCCCCACATTATCACTCACCTGTCCCAAACTATCCTCACACATCTCAAGTCCCAAGTCACTGTCCTGATATCTCTTTGAGTCCTACCACCCCACGTTCCAACACCAACCACCCCTTACTCAGCCACTGACAGGCAACCATCCTATGATCACTAGAGGCAAGGCTGGTATCTTCAAGCCAAAAGTCTGGTCTGCTAAACTTGTTACTGATCTTACACAAGCTGAAAAACACACTATCTCTCAAGCCCTGTCAGTTCCACAATGGACAGAGGCAATGGTTGAAGAACTTATAGCCCTGCAGCATACAAATACTTGGACTTTGGTCCCTCATGCCCCTGACACCATTGCTGTTGGCTGCAAGTGGGTCTACCAGTTGAAACGTGATGCTCAAGGGTCTATCCAGCAGTATAAAGCACGCCTAGTTGCCAAAGGTTTTCACCAACATCCTAGTTTTGACTACTTTGATACCTACAGCCTTGTTGTCAAGCCCTCTACCATCCGAATCATCCTTACATTGGCAGTGTCAAATAGCTGGCAACTTCGTCAAATAGATTTCAACAATGGCTTCCTCAATGGCACACTCAAAGAGACTGTCTACATGTCTCAACCCCCTGGTTTTGTAAGTCCCACTCACCCTTACTATGTTTGAAAACTCAATCGAGCTATCTATGGCCTCAAGCAAGCCCCTCGGGCTTGGAATGATGAACTCAAAGGATTCCTCTGTCGAACAGGCTTTAAAGTGAGTTCACTTGACACTTCTCTATATTACATGTGCACCATATCCTCCATTATAATGCTTCTTGTATATGTGGATGATCTCATCCTCACTGGCAGTGATCTATCTCTTATTAACCATCTTGTTTCCACCTTCCATAAGCAATTCTCCCTCAAAGACTTCGGCACACTCAGTAAGTTCCTTGGCATTCAAATACACTATACACCATCCGGTTTTCACCTCCATCAAGCTCAGTACATCACTGATTTGTTAACCAAACTAAACCTCCAGCGTGTTAAACCTTGTCCAATTCCTGCTGCCCCTGGCACTTTGCTATCAACCAATGCAGGTTAACCTCTCTCTGATCCTTTTCCCTACTGCAGCATAGTTGGTGTTCTTCAGTACTTAACTAATACCCGGCCAGACATAGCATTCATTTTCAACAAGTTAAGCCAATTTTTCCAAGCCCCCACTGATGTGCATTGGTCAGCTATTAAAAGAGTGCTTCGCTACCTAGCTGGAACAACTCACCTTGAACTCACCATAAACTCTGATCCACATCTCACCATATCAGCCTACTCTGATGCTGATTGGGCTTCAAGCCTTGATGATAGAAAGTCCACTGTAGCCTACTGTATTTACCTTGGCTCCACCCCTCATTTCTTGGTCCTCTAAGAAACAAGCTACTGTGGCACAGTCTAGCACAGAGTTTTGAGTACAAAGCCGTTGCTCACGCTACTACTGAAATCATATGGGTGTGCAACCTTCACTGAAATTGGTTTCTCTCCAACTAGAATTCCAGTCCTCTGGTGTGATAATATGGGAGCAGGTGCACTGGCCGCCAATCCTGTCTTCCATGCTCGAACTAAACACATCAAAATAGTATGTCCATTTCATTCGAGATCTCATCCTCAGTGATCAACTCTATGTAAGGTATGTTCCCTCCTCAGAACAGCTTACCGATTGTCTAATTAAACTTCTCCCAATTCCAACCTTTTCCTATCTGCGAAGCAAGCTCGACCTAACTCAGTTACACACTCGCTTGAGGGGGGATGACAAAGCAGACACATAAGCCCCTATGGAAAACAAAGAAGACCAATGTGGATCCTACACAGCAGCCATCATGGACTCTCTCTCTCCTCAACAAATTCTGGTGCAACAAATTGATACTCCTTCACCTGCATACAAAAAAGGACAGAATCAGTTTTCATAATGTTTCTTTTTTTATCTTCCTTGTCGTCTTATACATTCATTCGGTGTATAAATTCACTATTCATTCTTTTCTGTACATATATCATAAAGAAGATAAGCAACAAGCAATATGTTCGAAAAGAGAAGAAGAAGAATATATACCTTCTCAGCAATCTCATTGTCTCTGTCTCTCCCTTACTCTTCCTTCCTTTTTCTTTTTAAGCTTTCCGACTCCCCACCAAATATTATATGCTAATAAAGCAAGATGAGAATAACAATATATATTTTGATAGTATGTGGAGAATGAAATATCTTATTTCGTGGTTGATAATACAAATTAGTACTATATTGTCGAATTATGTTTATTTCGATAATAATGATATTTTATTGAATAATGCGACATTGTGAATTTTTTGCACTAAATTAATACAAAATGAATTGTACTAAAGAAACAAAAATAAAAAACAACCAACACCGTATTTTTGTCCACTACCAAATACTATATACTAATAAAGTGAGTTGATGAAATTGTTGGGAAGTATGAACTAATTTTGACACTAGTGTTTTTATTAGGCATTAAATGATTTTTTTTATCCTTTATTGATAACTATTTATTTTTGAAAACTAAACTTATTTCTTATAAATTTCTTACTATTGATTTTCATCGATTCTTAGGCAAATTCTAAAAACAAAAATAAAAATTTAAAAGTTATGTTTTTAGTTTCAAAATTTTGCTTGGCTTTTTTAAAACACTCTTAAAAAGTAAATAACAAATATATAAATCAATATGTAGAAGTAGTGTTATAAGCTTATTTTTCAAAAACCAAAAACTAAAAATCAAATGATTATTAAATGGTGCTATAGTTACTTAACTTTTCTTTAATAAATCAAGTAAAAAAATGTGTGGAAATATATTTTTGGGTAAAATGTCTTTTTGGTCCCCAGATTTTGAGTCTAGTTTCTATTTAGTCCCTAGGTTTCAAAATATTACAAATTTAGTCCCTTAAGTTTCAACATGTTTCAATTTTACCCTTAACATTTGAGTTTTGCTTAGATTTAGTCCCTATGTTTCAAAATTTACACTTTTAAACTCAACTTTTCACTAAATACTCATTTTCCATCTTCAATACTAATTTAAGTTAATGAATTAAAAATCATTAAAAGAATTAATTAAGTTTCATTATTTTTTTAATCATTTGACTTCATAATTATTTTTAATTAATTAATAAAAATTGATGTCAATAATTAAAAGTGAGTATTTAATGAAAAATTGATACTAAAAATGTGAAATCTTGAAACTTAGGGACCAAATTGAAACAAAACTCAAATCTCAAAAGTAAAATTATAACATTTTGAAACTTAGAAATTAAGTTGAAACAAAACTCAAAACTTAAGGACCAAATTTGTAACATTTAAAACTTCGATACCTAATAGAAACTACACCCAAAACCTAGGACCTATTTTACCTTATTATTTTTGTAATCATACATGGAGTGTGAAAATCGAACTTCAAAACTTTATACCAATTCAACGGTGTTCGTTTTAAATGTGAGAAAATATTATTTTATCACATCATTGCTTTATTGGAAGATAAATAAACAAAAACAATGTATTCCCTTGAAAAAAAAATTAAATCAAACATTTGAAAGATAGTAGTAAAAGAGTAGTTTTCACATTACAAATAAAATAGGTATAATGTGACCTCAAATGTCTACATTTGAAAAAATTGCATGTGATAAGAAAAGAATCCGATGCTGTCAATTTCAATACAATTTTATTTTTTAATTTTGTATAATTGAATTAAGTTCGACATGGTAAAGACTTGCCATGGTAAGAAAGAAGGGGGAACAAGCACACTTGGAGAGCGCAGTACAACGGAGAGTTATATGCTGCATTCGGGAAGGATGAACCGCTCCCTAGAGAATTCCAAAGAAAATATTATAAATTTTATTCATAATCTCGAGATAAAAGTAATTTAATTTATACTTTTTATCTATGACATATAATTTTAAATATATTTAATCTTCAAATGAAGTTAAAGCATATAAAAATGGAATTAAAATATTAAAAAGATTATTAGGAAGGAAATTAAGAATATCACAAATATAAAAGAATCAAAACGGTTTAGACTTTAAAATTAGTCATATAATTGGGTTGGGCAAACATGAATAATAATATTATTAATTTATTGTTACCACATACAAAGTATTTTCGTCCACTAACAAAGTATTTTGGTCGTAGAGTAGATTAAAGACATTGTTTAGGTCTTAGGGAATAAGAATTTCACAAAGCCTTCCCAATTGGTAACTATTTATATCCCTGACATTATTCTTACCTTTAATTTTTTTTTTATTATCTACTTTTCATCGATTATTTAAAAAATCAAGCCAAATTTTGAGAATTAAAAAAGAATAGATTTCATTTGATAACCATTTAGTTTTCTGTTTATGTTTTTGAAAATTAAGCCTATTTCATCCACATTTTTTACGATGATTTACATCTTTTTTAAGTACAATGGTTGAATTTTTAGTCAAATTTTAAAAACAAAAACAACTTTTTGAAAGCTACTTTTCTTAGTTCTCAAAATTTGGTTGGTTTTTTAAACTATTGGTGAAAAGTAGTTAACAAAGGAAGAAATTTGGAGGTAGAAGTAGTGCCCATAAACTTAATTTTAAAAAACAAAATGGTTACCAAACAGGGCCATAGCTTTCAAAAAATTGTTTTTGTTTTTGGAATTTGACTAAAAATTCAACCATTGTACTTAAGAAAGATGCAAATCAGGGTAAGAAATGTAGATGATATAAACTTAATTTTTAAAAACAAAAACAAAAAACAAAATGATTACCAAACGGGGCTTTAGTATTTTATTTTCATTTTTTAAAATTAAACCTATAGACACTACTTCCACCTCCAAATTTCTTCCTTTGTTATCTACTTTTTATTTAGTAGTTTCAAAAACCAAGCCAAATTTTGAAAACTAAAAGAAAAAGTGGATTTTAAAAGTTTATTTTTATTTTTGAAATTTGACTAAGAATCCAATGATTGTACTTAAGAAAGATAATGATGGTAGAAAAATGAAAAATAAGCTTAATTTTCAAAACAAAAAACAAAAAACGAAGGCTCCGTTTGATAACCATTTCGTTCTTCGTTTTTTATTTTTGAAAATTACACCTATTTCCTCCCCATTTGTTACTATGATTTGCATTTTTATCAAGTTCAATGGTTGAAATTTTAGCCAAATTACAAAAACAAAAACATTTTTCTTTTAAGTTTTCAAAATTTAGTTCGGTTTTTTAAATTATTAGTAAAAAGTAGATAACAAAGAAAAATTCGAAGATGAATAATATCTATAGATTCAATTTTCAAAAATAAAAATAAAAATAAAAAATCAAATGATTAGAAAAATTTCCACATGAAACATTGTCAAAAGATGTGTGAAAATAATATTTATTACGTTATGGGTATGACGGAAAAATAAATAAATAAACACAAATCAAACCAACGCGTTATAAGAAATAAATGTAGAGTGAACGACATGACTTTAAGGGAATGTCTTTTTCTAGAAAAATATTTTTTTTCTAATCAATTCAAATAGACCCTAAATTAATATAAAAAATCAACACAAAGTGTTTCCCTACAAGTAGACGAGATTGTTAAGAATTAGGAATAAAAAAAATTCCTAGAAAAGCATATCACTAGAATATTTCACTATCGATTAATGTATGTATGTCCACAAAACTGTTTTTCCTAACAAATTAACAATCAAATCAAACAGGTGGAAGATAGCAAAAAGAGATGACTTTTCACAATATAAGAAATAAATGCAAAGTGTGAATATGATGACTTACAATGTATAATAATTCCCAACTTTCCGATTAAATTTGTTCTTTTTAATTTTTTTTTTTTTTTTTTTTTTTTTTTTTTTTTTTTTTTATAAATAAGGCTGGTATGTTTCATATGACATAACTAAAATACTTCAATGAAAGAATTAACTCAATTGACATATGTATGTAATGAGGTCTAAAAGATCTGTAGTTCAAATCCTCGATCTCAATTTTTACTTAAAAAAACCTACAATACTTAATCAAAATTTTCAAATTTGAATGAAAAGTTCTTTAAAGTTTAGTCGTTTTTTTTTGAGAAATTAAAATTTAGGCTCTTGGATGCAGATTAGTCTTGCGTGACCTAAAATAAATTTTCAGCTTAAAGAAAAGTCATTGGTGAGTCTAGAAAATTTAGGCCCCGTTTTGGCGTTTTGTAACCATTTGGTTTTGTATTTTTGTTTTTTAAAATTAAGTCTATCAATACTATTTCCACCTTCAAATTTCTTTCTTTATTATCTATTTCTTACCAAAGGTTTTAAAAACCAGACTAAATTTTGAAAACTAAAAAAAATAGTTTCTAAAAACTTGTTTTTGTTTTTGAAATTTGGCTAAGAATTCAACTATTGTAATTAAGAAAATATGCAAACTATTATATGAAATGAGGAGGAAATAAACTTAATTTTCAAAACAAAAAAAAAAAAAGAAATGGTTACCAAACGGATCCTAATAAGTTATATTTTCTTTTCTAAGGTTTAAATATATTTCAATTATATATTGGTCTATAACATTTAATTGTAATTTTTATTTGATACTCATTCAATTATAACATTTATAACATTCAATTATATATTTCAATTATATATTGGTTTAAATAGTGTTTTATTAGTGTCTATCACACTAATATCATTACTTTCTAACTTCAATCAAGAAATTGCAAATTTTTGTTCAAAGAAATGAAAATCACACCCCGACTTTTCTTTTCTCTTCTTCAGGAAATGCTAAATCGAAGCTTTACAAGCCATTGAAAAAGTGATAGAAGACTATAACCTACTATTATTGATAGAGACCTTAGTCACATTATAATGAAGTAGAAAAATATTTCACTATCATTGATAGATAGTGATATAATACTATCAATGATAGATAGTGATAGCAGTATATTGCTGTCAATTAAGGATAGTAAGTGATACAACACCATCACTGATAAATAGTGATAGTAGTTTATCATTGTCTATTAGTGATATAAGTCTATCACTCTCTATCGCTGATAGACAATAATAAACTGTTGGGGTTGATGTCCTAAATCTCGTAGGGTACTGTAGTTTATATAAATATTTTATTTGACAACAAACTAATAAATTAACATCCAAGGTTATCATCTAGCTTAAACATTAAACATTTATGTAGAGACATACATGTGGATCATGTTTAAATGATAACCTAAATAGTCTGTAGTAGATGGATAAGACTGGATACCTTATCCTGGTGATGCTACGAATACGACCCACTTTGCAGATGTTACGGTGGTTGTAAAGTGCTACAAATGATCTAATCCTGATAATTCATGTGGAGGCATGTGAGCGAGGGTATTCTATGAAAAACAGTTTGTATAAGACCGGACAACGAAATGACTAGTCTCATTATATAACACCGTTCATAATAGAGACTTACATTTCACCAAGATGACCTTAGATGACATGACCTAAATACTTACATTTCACCAAGATGACCTTAGATGACATGACCTGAATCCTGGGTGAGTTGTGAACTCCTACCTATGAAGGTGATCCTTTGATTTGTATGGGTAAGAGTAGCCAGAGCGCCAACTCAACAAGCCTAGCATTTTGGGGATTCATCTGATTGGGGAGCTGGGAACATAGCTACACAAGACGAAATTCATTCATTCCCCAACGTTGGAGAAAGTAGATAAATTTCTCCCTTAAGGGCTGACTTTGGGGCTTGAACAATATGGCACCACACCCTTTCTTGGCCCAAAAGAAGTTTTGGTCATAGTTGAACTATGACTTATTATTCATTATAGGGATCAGTGGTACTTAAGGAGTTAGATGTAATTACAGGGGAAAAACGATAATTTTGGCCTAGCTGTACTTATAACAATTTATGAAGGGTCATCGAACTATTGGATGATTATATCAATTAGACAAAGAAATATATATTTAGTGCGGAGAGTGCAGTTGTCATCTTTAGTTGAATGCTCGACAATTAATGGATGTTGAATAATTTAATTAAAGAGTTTAATTAATTATTTAAGTACCATTGAAGCTTCAATCTACAGGTCTATGAGGTCTCTCTGTAGCTCAACAGGATTAAATGAGAATCAATTTTGGATTGTTCAAATTAATTGAGAGAATTAATTATATGTGATATAATTAATTTTAGTTTAATTATATATGATATAATTACTATAATGTATTTGATACATTATGATATAAAGTTTATTTGAGAGGAAATAAATATTTGAATATGATTCAAATATTAATTATGTGAATTGAATTCATATAATTAAATTTAATATAAATGATATTTATATTAAATACGTTAACGAGAAAATTAAACTATAGGTTGTATTGTATTGGATACAATATTAAACTATAGGTTTAACATATAGTTTAATATATATATTATATGATAAAGTGGTTATTAAAATTATTTTACTTTTGAAATTAATTTCGGGAGGGAGTTGTAACTCCCCCCACCGTCTACAATGTGCATGAGTGGGAGTGATGCAAGGAGTAGTTATAATCTTCTTCTTCCCCTTTGACAGTATAGGACAGATAAATTTTTTTTCTGAGAAAAGTTCTCAAGTTTTCTGTTCTTCTCCTCTTCCTTTCTTCCAAAGTTCTAAGAGCCCAGAATTCTTAGTGATTCTCATCCCATTAGAGAATACATGGGGCTCTTTTTGTGGTGGTGACCATTTGGATTGAGTTTATTTGTGATAAATCTGGAGAAGGGAAATTTGTGAAGAAGGTTTCTTCAAGGGTAAGTCTTCTCTCACCTTAATTCCTTTTTCATTTATGTTTGCATGTTGTAAATTTATTATTATGCATAACGTTTGTATTCTATAATTTTGATTTTGTAAAAATAAATTTTGGATTGATCTCCACACTTTTGCTCAAGGATCTTCAAAGGTTCCTTCATAGACGTCTATTAGAGCTTATCAATTTTAATGCATATTTCTATCAATAATACATAGTGAACATTCACTTGTTGTGTTAAGCTATGTGGGTCATCCTTAGGAAGTGTTTTCATTAATTCAACGACTTTTTTGTATTTTGTCTATGTAGTTTTAGTCAGTTTAATGAGTAGCTAGTCAGCCCGTAATTTTTCTAGTGGAGGTGGTTGGAAGTCAAGGATTGAAGTGGGGGGTGATGGATAGCAGTTGGTTGGATAGATTTCAATCAGTTTCTATCACTAATATACACTGATAGACTTCTATCAGTCTCTAATGCTAAACTTGTATCAGTTTCTATCATTGATAGACATTTATAGGCTTCTATCAGCCTTTATCAGCAATAGATTTCTATCAATTTCTATCACTGATAGACACTGTTAGACTTCTATCAGCCTTTATAAATGATAGACTTATATCAGTTTCTATCACTGATAGTATCAATGATAAACATCTATCAGTTTCTATCACTGATAGACACTGATAGACTGTTATCAACGTCTATCAACGATAGACTTGTATCAGTTTCTATAAATAATTGACGCTGATAGATTTTATCAATGTCTATATATGATAAATACTAATAACAATGTCTATCACAACTATCTAAAAGCAACACAATTTTTAGTAATAATGTCTATTGTATGTATCATAAACTATTTAAAAGAAAAAAGAAAAAAAAAATTACCAACAACTTACAACAACGAAATGATTGTCTATTGATAGGCAATTAACAGTAGTCAATCACTGTCAATCACTGATAGATTTCTATAATTGTCTATTTGTGATACACAGTGTTAGACTTCTATCATTGTCTATCATAGTAGCTTATCATTTTCTATCAAAGATGGACACTGATAGCCTTCTATCAATGTCTATCTCTGAAAGACAATGACAAAACTTGTATCAATATCTATATATGATAGGCAGTGATAGACTTCTGTCTATATCTATCACAGATAAACACTGATAATAGTTTTTCGTTCTCTATCAGAGATGAATACTCATAGACTTTTATCATTGTCTAACTTTGATAGATAGTGATAGACTACCATCGATGCCCATCTTTGGTACATTTTTGTAAATACTGATTTTTTTTCCATTTTTGTAGAATTTGTCTCACAATTTTTTCGTTAGCACACATTGGAGGGATGAATCGTGGGTTATTAATTTTGGGTTGTGATTGGTTCGGGTCACGCCGGTGGATTGGGCATGTTTTTTGCATGTGGGCTGGGTTTTTTTTGGTATTTTATTAAACTGGAGTTGGATATTACCGAATTTGTGAAAGGTTGCTATATCTTATAAATAGTTTGACCCATTTTTCTATATTTAAAAAATCCCCTTAAAAACTTATTGAAAAATTTAGTAAGCAATTTACGGAAAATGGAATTTTCTGGTATATTTTCTGTAATCTGATTTATTTATTTATATTTTTTAAAGAAATTTACCATGAAGAATTCCTTGTAATTTTTTTTAATCTTAAGCTTTTATTATTATTAAGCCAAATCCAGTTTTTTTTTATCACTTAAACTTAAGTTAGTTTTATGTTTGTTTTTTTGTTTTTTTTTAAATATAAATTGATGAGAATTCTCGTAAGGACAGAGTTTAACTTTTTTAAAAACAAAAAATTTAAATATTTTATTTATAATTCTTAGTTAGTTTAAAATAAAAAACTCTCACGAATTATTTGCAAGAATTGAAATTTAAGGATTTTTTTCCATTTTTCCAATTCTTACCGAAAATTTCACATAAGAATTTTTTTATAGGATATTTTTTAATCCTTGTGGAAAATCCCATCAAATCTTTGTTTTTTCTTCAAATTTTTCTTTGAAAAATAACAGCAAGACTACAACAAAGGAAATAGTTGAAAATTGTCAAAATATGAAGACAAATAAAATAGAAACCGAAGAGTTTGAGTGTTAAAACTTGAGTTGACTATAAAAATTTTATGTCACATAAAGGTAAAATTGAAGACACTTGAATGAAAAACAAAATGATATCTTTATTAATGGGAACTATGTTAGAAAAATAAATTTTTCAGAAAGAGATTAATTTTGTAAGACAAAAAGTTTTTAAAGCTGAAAATAACAATTGCAGCTTTTATTATTCGAAGTCATGCCACATCCAACATAGATTTAAAAATAAAAAGTGAATAAATTTATAGGATAAGTGTGAAATTTTAGTCATATACTTATAAGGTCGTCTTTTCTTGATTCTCTAGACATGTTTGATATGATTTATTGTAATGGAAAAGCAACATTTTTCCTTAAATAGCAGTAATATGGTAAAATATTGTTGCAATGAACACAACCTTTGACTTGCTCCATTAGGATTTTTTTTTCCAAATGGGACATCAATGTCTTTATTCCTAATAAACAATAATAACGTCAACATTCTTATTCATAACATATTCGGTGATGGTGGAAAATAAGTTGTTATTTTTCTTTTCAAAAGACAAATAATGCAAATAAAATAGTAATATATAAAATTGAGCATATTCAAACTAATAATAATATTTTCAAATTTTTCCAAATCTCTAACTCGAGAATCAAAGTTCGATTCTTTCCACCATGGATATTGTCAAAAAGAAAAAAGATATATAGATGACTAAAAATATTTAAAAATAAATCACTTATAGTATTTATAATCTATCACATGTTTTAATATAATATCTATTTCAAAAATTGCATAATAAGTTAGTAAAAGTATGCATATTGTAACGGTACAGACCCAAAATTTCGATAAGGATTTGAAATACGAATTCGGTACTTGATTGCCTCAATATATATCTGCCTTAAATTACTTCTAAGAGTAAAGAATATCCCCCACAAACTAACACGAGTTCTTTTAACATATTTTATCCTCATACATATGCTTCCTTAAAAATTTTCTAAGACGTCTCACCGAAAAAAAAAAATTGCTCTAAGCTAAACACACTTCACTTTGAAATACCTATGATTGTACCACCAAAAAAAAGAAGTAGTATTTTGTTAATATAGATAGTAACTTTCAATTCTTGTAAGGTTTTCTTAACCATAATTCTATATCATTAGGATCACGATAATTTAGATATGATTTGATTTCTTTTCATTCATGTCATAAAAAAAAAGCATAATATTTTATATTATTTAATCTATATTTAATCATTAAAAATATTGGTTTTCGATCACAAGATGTTGTATACAAATTACTCTTCTTCCGAGGTCACGAATGTGGCTCCCTTATCTTTTTGCTTCTAGATGGTGAGGAACAACGAGAGCTCATAAGAATATTCCATAACCAAGAGCTCGAGTCGTTAAAGAACCTTCATTCAAATCTAAATTTTGGATTAGCCAAAATTAGTTTCTTATTATTCAAAATTATCCTATCATGTCAGAATAACATTAATTATATAAAAACGTAAAACATAAATAATTTTAGGGCACATTTACCCATTCATAATGAAATTTTATTAATGGATCAATCATAAGGGTCTTGATCACAAACATGTTTGGATTACTTTTGATCAAGGTTACTTGCAAATGTAATTCGTTTTTTTAGCATTGTCATTTAGGATAAATAGATAACGGTATTTGTAACGGTAACAACGATTTTAACAGATTCATAATTCTCCTACTAAAACAGTAATAGTATTTGTAACGATAATGATAACAATAACGATACCGACTAGTGGATCTTATGTAATTTCTAAATGCAATCAGATTGATCACCCTCCAATTCTCATTTGGATTGCGTTCTTGATTACAGACTTAGAAATGGACCCCACATTTCATTATGACTATGGAACATAGGTAATCCAACAACAAATGTACACAAATGATGCCAAATTTTCATATTACCATTGATTTATTTCGTTTCCTCTAGATAACCATAAACTTAAATCAATACCTTCAAATTCTTATTTGATGTACTTTCTGTTGGGATTTATGCTGTAAAACCTCACAGTTAATTAGTTATTTGACATAATAGTTGGTTATTTTAAACATGCAATAATGAATGATCTATTATAGTAAAATGCAAGGTTGTTTCATGAGACATAAAAAGTATATAGTTGACATACAGGTGGATAATGTTCAAGTAATAACCTAAATGGTCTATAGTATATGAATAAATTTTGGTGCCTTATCCTAATAACACAATGGATACGTCCCATTTTATAAGAGTTACAAACGATATGATCCAATTCATTCTTGTGGAGACATGTGAGTAGAGGTGTCTTATACATTGAGTTTGTATACGGCTGCTGCAAAATCATTAATCTCTCTTTATAACGCCATTGATTGAAGAGATTAATATTTCATAGGATAACCATATGTAACTCGATCTCAATCCTGAGGGAGTTATGAACTCCTGCCTTTGAGGGCTCGTCATTTGAGTTGTATGGGTGAGAGTGACCCGAATCGTTGACTCAACAATCCTACCATTTTGGGGACGAGACTGAGTGGTGAGCTGGGAGCATAACTACACAAGATGACATTCACTCCTTCCCGTATTTAGGGTAAGTAGATGAGTAGTTCCCTTAAGTGATTTCGGGTCTAGAACAAAGGTACCCACCCCTCTTATTGGCTTGAGAAGGACTTAGTTTATGGTAGAACGATAAACAAATTAATCATTAGAGGGATCAGTAGTACCTAAGGAGTAAGAGGTAATTACAAGGGTAAATTGGTAATTTGATCCAGTTGTCATTACGAACAACTCATGAACGATCGACTTACTTATAATGGTTAAATCATGGATGCAACATGATCCTAAGAGTGCAAATATGAGTCTTTATTGGAGTGATCCATAGTTAATGGATGTTGGTTAATTTAATTAAAGAGTTGAATTATTTAACCTCGGATCATTGGAGCTTATAATCTATAAGTCCATTAGATCCCTCTGCTAGCTCACAACGGGTAAACAATCACGAATTATTTTGAAAGAATTTGAATTATTCAAATTAGTTAAAGAAATAATATTAATTGTATATGATACAATTAATATAACATGTGTATATAAGTACATTATAATATAAAGTTAATTTTAAATGAGATTCAAAATTAAACTATATATTAAAAAGGAGATTTATTATATCTCAATAAGATTCATATAATGATATGAATTAGATTCATATTAAAATAGTATGAATTAGATTCGTATTAAAACTATTGATTAAAAGTTAACATGAATGAGATTTATATTAAAAATTATAGGCTATAAGAGAGATATATATTTTAATATGATAAAAAGATTTAATTAAATATTAGATTTTAATTTTTGTAAATTAATTAATTTAAGTTAGTCATTAATTATTGGAATTAACAATCAATTTAATTTAATTTAATTAATGGGTGAAGTAAGTTTTCAATCACTTCACTTTAATAACAATGTGGGAAAGTTTTCTTATAATATAGCTTTTGTAGAAGAGAACTTACGCTCCTCCCTTAGTTCTCTCTCAAAATTTTTGCAGAGAAATAGTTTCTCTCTTAAAAAAAAAAAAAAAAAACTCCTCTAAAATAATTGATTTCCTGTCTCTTTCAAAAGAAAGTTACCACAAATCGATTCCTTACTGAAGAATAATAAGAAGACATTTTGGAAGTGTTCCTGTACGTGAGAGATAGGTTATAGAGACGAATGAAGATCTAAAGAAGATTTTAAGAAGTGTTCTTCAAAGGTAATGTTTTCTTCTTCTCTCAAAATTCATTTTTAACCATTGTACTTGGCATAATGTATGTTGTTGTTTTTCTTCTTCCTTGAACTTTTTTTTTTTTTTTTTTTTTTTTTTTTTTTTTTTTTACTTAACATGTCAAAATGCATAATGTATGTACTGTTTCTTTTCTTCAGTGATGCAAATTCTAAAATAAAATCAAAGCAATAGGCGATCAAGCTTCTGTTGGGGATTCGATTGCTTCACTTTCAAATTGATAAACTTTCAAAATCATGCCATTTTCATATATGTTTCATGCTTTTAATATTGAAAGTTTTCTGTTGTTAGAATCACTCAACTTGTCTGATGTGTGAAAAACATTCAGAAAGTGCACTCTTAGGCCGAGAAAGTTGTTAGTTTTATTTTCTACATGTGTTCGTTGAAGCATTATTTTTTGAACTTTTAGAAATCGAGCATTTGGATTGGAAGAAACTAATCGGAGCCTAACATGATAAAAATACCCTTAAGGAAGGTCAAAGTTTGACCTAAAATGAGGCAAAATGTAAAAATGAGGAAATATGGCTTAAGAAAGGTATAGACGATGCATACAGTACTACGTGGTGTCATCCACGACGCTTCGAGATGAAATATCAAGGTTTCGAGGCAATGCCAAAATTTCTTACACGTGAGAGATTTTACTTATTTTAGATAGTGCTATATCGCTCATTTTGGTGTCGGATGCCATCGATGTTTTTATGAATATGTAGTTTTGTTGTTAGTTTTTTAGGGAGGAATTTTTAGGTTATTATTAAAGATCGATTAGAGCCCCTATTAGGAGCCAATTTTAGGGCAGAAATGATGGTATGAAGCTTTTAAAAATAGATGATGATTGAAGAGACTATTTTAGGGTGACCTGAGCTTGAGAACATGAGTCAAGAGCCCAACTTGCTTTGTTGGGTATGTCATGAATACGTTATGGACATCTACATTTGTAAAGTTCTCTCTTAGTCTTCTTTTTCTTCGTTGGATACGTTATGGACGTCTACATCTGTATCAAACCATGAGTTGCTTTGTTTGTAGTCCTTAGGATTTTTTAACTAATTTTTGGATTGTTTAAAAACTATCTTGATTGTTTATTGGATTTGAATAATGAATAGATTATTTTTGTGTGCCTATGCTTAATGCTTTTGAACAAGCCAACTGTTTTAATACTATTTGTTTGATGTCTTGCTTAAGAGAGGGAGCGTTAGGTTAAATCTAGAATATTAAATTATTAATCATTGTGCAGGAAAGTAATAGGAGGTTAATAGAGATCAATGATTGATAACACCATAAAAGTGTTATCGTCCTTAGCTTAATTTAGGCTCGTTTGTGGAATTTTATGTGTTTATTGTGCTATTTTATAAATATTGAGTAACTAAAAGGTAGAACAGATATTTGGAGCTAAAACAGGACTTAAACAAAAAAAAAAAAAAAAATTGGAGCTTCTAGCATCAACCGAGGAAAAGAGTTCAAAATTACCAAAATGCCCTTGGGAGAGCATCACAACTCTCCAACCAAGTATAGAGCTATGCTAGAAGGTAGTAGCATGGTGTTGATAGAGCGCTGTGACACTCTCTTTACACTAGAAAAGGCAGTAGCATGGATTTCTCATAGTGTCGCTGAAGAAACTCTAATTTTAGATGACCTTTGAGCTGAAACGGATCGTTCCAAACTCCATTGTAAAAGAACTCAAATATTTACAATCATAGAGAAACGATTATGCATTAAAGATAAATTACAACATTCTTCTTAAATAAATACAAGGATTTGAGTGATAATACCTTTGAAGACCTCTTTCTTCACGTATTTCCCTCGATCGTTCAACAACGCAAAAAACAAGAACTTGAACGCAACGATCAAGAACTCGAATCTCCCTCGAACACCAACAACGAGTATGGACTCGATCCTTGATCAATTGAATACAACTACAAGATTATATTGATATTCTCGTATGAGAATTTAGGAGTTGTGGGGTCTGGTTGATTTTGGACAGAGGGATGGATTGGAGTAGACGATCGAGTATGTGATCACAAAATCGTGCAGTAGATGAAGTCTATCGTATAGACTCGACGCTCGATCGTTTAGTAAAGAATATTATCGTATAGTAAACTCGATAGTCAATCGTGTAGTCACTGGATTAGTTATCTGATAACTTATGTCGTTCACTGAGATTTTTGAAATCAAATTTCTTTTATCTCAATTTGCCATAAAACCGTGTATAACAACCCACTAAAGTTGGTTATTGAGAAAAAGAAAAATCAATTATCATATAATTAATAAATTATAAATAAATACAATAACTAACTTATCATATTATATTTATAACCTATAGTTTTGCATCATATGCAATATATAAACCATAGTTTTTTTTTTTATTTTTTATTTTTTATTTTTTATATTTATGGTATTTAATATAAATCATATTTATATTAACCCCTCCAATAAAATAATAATTTATCAAATACATGATATCAATTATATCATATATAATTGAATTAACTTAATTATATAATATATAATCAAATTCCCTCTTGTTAATTTGAACATTTTAAACTAACCCAAAAACTGATTCTCAACTTGAATCCATTGAGCTACCAAGTGAACCTTATGGATATGTAGCTTGAAGCTTTAACGGTATGTGAATAACTGACTAAACTCTTTAATCACATTATCCACCATCCATTAACTATCGGGCATTCCACTAAAGACCGACAACTGCACTCTTCGCACTACAGATATATTTCTGTATCCAATGGATATAACCAATCAAAAGTGCGACAACCCTTCACAAATTGCTCGTAAGTACAACTAGATCAAATTACTGTTTTGCCCCTGTAGTTACATCTAACTTCTTAAGTACCACTAATTCCTCTAATGATCAATAAGTCATAGTCCCACTATGACTGAGTCCTCTCTTACCAAGAGAGGGTGTGACCACTATGTTCAAGACCCGAAATCACCCTTAAGGGAGCAATTTATCTACTTACCTTGCACCATGGAAGGAGTGAATTTCATCTTGTAAAACTGAGTTCTCAGCTCCCCAATCAAACGAATCCCCAAAATGATAGGCTTGTTGAGTTAACAATTTGGCCACTCTCATCCATACAAATCAAAGGACCGCCTTCATGAGTAGAAGTTCACACCTTACTTAGGATTCAAGTCATGTCACTTATGGTCATCCTAGTGAAATGTAAGTCTCTATTATCAACTGTGATATATAAAGAGACTAATCATTTCGTGGTTCGGTCTTATATAAACTCTTTGTATAGGATACTCTCACTCGTATGTCTCTACATGAATGATCAGGATCATATCATTTATAGCACTTTACAACATTTGTAAAATCTACAAAGCGGGCCGAATCTGTAGTGTCACCAGGATAAGGTACCCAATCTTATCCATCTACTACATACCATTTAGGTTATTATTTAAACAAGATCCACCTATACATCTCTACATACTTGTTTAAATTTTTATAAAATAACCTCGGATCTTAGTTTATTGGATTGAGTAAATGCTTATAAAATAACACTTATTTTATTAATAAAATATGTTTATACAGAGTTTAAAAATTATGAGATTACAAGGAGATTTAGGACACCATTCCCAACAATCTTTCACTTGTCCTAAAGCCTAGGGAGACTAATGTATAATACAAAGACAGTACAAAATACAATAAACTAGGGCATACACTATACCCCAGTAACATCTCTTACTTGTCCTAGATAAGGTGCCGTATATCTAATAGACTCAGACTTTTTGGCTGACCCTCGAACACTTTAGCCGTGAGAGCCTTTGTAAACGGATCAACAATGTTGTGCTCCGACGCGAACTTTGTGACAATCACATCACTGCGATGAACAATTTCCCGGATCAAATGATTTTTACATTGTTCAAAATATAAATTGCAGTTTCTACTGCATATCCTCAAAACGAGTTTGGAAGATGAGCATAACTCATCATAGACCAAACCATGTCCAACAGGGTTATGTTTCTCCTTTTTGATACACCATTCTGCTGAGGTACACCTGGGGCTGAGAGTTGAGACGTGATTCCATGTTCTATCATATAGTTTTGGAATCCAAAGTCCATACTCTCCACCATGATCAGATCATAGTATTTTTATCTTTTTACCTAACAAGTTTTCAACTTCAGACTTATACTCCTTGAACTTTTCAAGAGCTTCAGACTTATGTTGCATTAGGTATAGATATCTAAATCTAGAATAATCATCTATGAAAGAGATGAAATATTCATACCCACCTCGTGCTCTTACATTCATCGGATCACAGAGGTCTTAATGTATAAGCTCCAAGGTTTCTTTGGCTCTATAATCTTTTCCAATAAAAGGTCGTTTGTCATTTTGCTTTCAAGGCAAGATTCACATACTGGCAAAGAGTTTTCTTCTAAACCATTTAGAAGTCCACTTTTGACCAACTTCTCAATCCTATTGAGATTGATGTGACCTAACCTTAGATGCCAAAGATGGGCATTTTCTTTAGGAGAAACTCTTGGTCTTTTTGCAGTTGTTGCTGTTTTGAACATTTTAGTATTAAGCACGACTTTTATGACTAACAACCTTAGTAAATACAAGTTATTTTCCATTGAACCAAAACCTATCTCCATACCATTCTTAAAAATAAACACTATTCTCAGAGAAGGAAATGAAAAATTTTTGTTCAATCAAACAAAAAACTGAAATTAAGTTCCTCTTGATATGAGGAACTACATAAATATATCCAATAACAGATACCGTTTCTTGTCCAAAAATAACTTAAGCCTGTCTACAGCAACAGCTGAAACGACCTCACCAGTACCGACTCTAAGAGTCATCTCTCCAGATTCGAACTGTTTTTAGGAACTAAATCCTTGATAGGAAGAACACACGTGGTTAATAGCCCTTGAATCATTATCCAGATAGAATCATCATTCTCTAGTAATCAGGTCTCCAAGACAAATAAATCACATTTATCGTCTTTAGAGTTCTTCCTTTTCTGGAGAGTAATGGGATCAGTATCAGAACCTATATTATGAACTCCAAGTTTCATTTCAGAGGACAGTCCTCGTCAATGAACTTCATCATAGTCAGCAACAATTACTTTCTCTATCCCTTGACATTCAATAGGGACTGGAGAATATCTTGGGAATTGACACCACTGGTTTCATTGTCATCGATCCCATTTTGCTTCAAAGGTAAGAACTTACGTTCAAACAATTCTTGCAAAGATTGCATGATCTCATTGAAATGACCATGTTCTCAAACCTTTTGGCCAATGCATCAGGTATGCTTGCCAAAATGGGAAGTTGGGCCTTTGAATTAGCCTTCATCCCCACCTCATATGCATTACGAACAATTCGTGGTGCATCAGGGGTTGGGACTTGAGGACAATCCTCAAACATGAAAATTTCGAGGTCGTTTGCCACGAAAAATGTTTTAATAGCCTCTTTTCACGTCATGTATTTAAAATCGGTTAAAATGGAAAAGGCAACTAGCGGAAAATCAAACATTCTCATTTTGCTGAAAACAAACATATTAATCTACATTAGATTTTAGCATAACTCTTTTAAAACAAATCCAATCAGTTTTAGCAAAATCTAAATGAACCCCATATTACATCTAGTTTTGGAATGACACTTTAGTGATTTAGGACAAAAGCCATCGAAGGGTAGTCAATTTCTCCCTTCACTAAATTGACACACTGTCAACTAATCATTACACCAGAATAACTCTTATTCCTATAACGATCAGTCATCATTGATCTGGTCAAGAAATCATTATCTCTCTTAACAATTTTCCGTATGTGTGACCCTTCATTTTAGATCCTAGAGTTCTGTCCCAAGTAGGAAACCGAAGGGAAAAATTGATTGAGGCAAAAACTAAAGCGATCCTATCCATGTCTAGAGTTCGCCTTAAATTGACCAACTACATAAACCATCCAAAGGGGAACACTCACAGGGCGCCTCGAGGCCATGCAAGAAGGTCTCACGATGCAAACCAATGAAAGAGACCACAGGACATGTTGACACACATCCTTTTCCCATTTACTATAAATACTCTCTCCATTCACCTTGATATTAACCCATGCAAACACCACCTGAAGAGGAACGCTCCCAAGGCACCACGAGGCCAATTATGAATCTCAGGTGTGAACATTAAGGGAGAAACGTGAGTGGAATTGACATATCATATATATCTTTTCCTTCCACGGAATATTTTAACAACCTAGGGTTTAATTTACTTAGAAAAATACGACTGACTATTTTTACTAAGTGACTGTTTAAGTTTGCCCAAAAGTAACACTTACTTTGGAAAGTTAAACAATTTTGATTAACATTCATTAAACACTTTAACAAATATTAATCAACAATTGCATGCTTATAGCAAATCTATCTAATTCACCTTTCCAGGTAGGTTCCCAAGTAGGGGTGTTCTGTTTTCGTCAGCTTAAATATCCCAGCCTAGCCAGAACTCGCCTTAGACAAAATGTCCCTTATAGATTGATTTGTTACAAATTTAATCTTTTATTTAAATAAATTTAATCCTATTAAACCGATTTAAAAGATTAATCTAATTTCTAATCTCATTAGAAATTTGTGAGCCTAGATTTATCTCGATCAAATTTTAAAACTATTTTAAAATTTGGATTTACCTAAGTTTGCATGCAACTCTTGGTGATTGATTTTAATTCTAATTTCATTAATTATAACTCTTATAAATAATGAAACAATTAAAACTATTCACATTGTTAGCGAGACATACATAAGATATTTATAACTTTTATAAATAAACCTAAGTGTCATGCTTCATGCAATGTTCATTCATTACTAACATATATAACTTTTATATAACAAGTAATGAACTAAGTATACATTCCATGCTAACATACAACCTTATATTATAACATTTATAATATAGATGATGCATGGATATGCTTTAATGCATGCATATATTATAACTCTTATATTATATGATGCATGAGCATGCTTTAAGTAATTTAATCATGCAAACTACTATATTATAACACTTATAATATAAAGATGATGCATGAAAAAATGCATAACTTATGGTGGGTTTTGTCATACATTATGACATATAAACAAACATATATCACATGTACATTTAATTAAAAATTTATGGACCGGGAAAATATGCCTCAAAATCGAAAAGAAAAGCTAACTATTACAAAATGATCGAGTCAACTGGTTCAAACAGGCGAACTGGGTCTTGAACCGCCCGAGCGAAGCCTCGTCACTTGATCGTGTAGCATCTCCTTTAGATCATCGAGTAACACTTATCAAGTATAAATGATCGTGTGGCTAAAGACTAAGTGATGAACATAAAAGTCCATGCAATCATGTAGAACATATCGAGTAACACATGCCATGCGATCGTACAACCAACGACTATGCGATGAGCATGATTGTCTACATGATCGAGTAGTAAGCATCGAGTATCATATACTGAGTGATTGTGTAGCTAGTGATTATGCGATGAGCATGCTAACCTACACAATCGTTTAGCGCGCGTGCCATGCATCGAGTATCATATACTTTGTAATCGTTTACCCCAAGCATCCATGCGATCGAGTAGCTAACACAATACGATCGAGTAAACTCTTTACTTGATCACGTAGCATTAGCTATGTGATCGTTTAGCAAATACTACACGATCGAGTACAACAATTTCTACACGATCGTATAGCCAAATCTAAACGATCGTTTAGCTTAAGCCACACGATATGACCAATGATTCGTCTTCTCCCTCGAAGCGAACAACAACTTCTTGCGTCTGAAGCTTTATCACGAATGACTCGAAAAAAAAAACTTGAAAAAGACTCGATTACAAGCTAATAATGCCCAAAAAACGCAGGGGCCCTTACAAATTAACTTTGGTAAATGTAAAGAAAGCATTAAACACTAACCTCTCGTGAATCCCATAAAAAAAAAACTAACCTATGGTGAAATCTCGAAGGAGATCACTAATCTCTGGTGAAATCCCTCAAGGAGATCATTAACCTCTAGTGAATCCAAAAGGAAACACAAACCTCTGGTGGAAACATGACAACGAGTAGGGGACAACTATCACTAACATAAATATCATGCATCATTAAACAGAGCCTCACTCATAAGACATAACATAAAGCTCATATATCCTCATACTTGTCGTAGAAAATCTAGATAATGCTCATACATTCTTATAAAATATCTTGTAAAACAAGATCATGCTCATATTAATAGCATACATCAAACATATCTAAAATAAGCTCATATATCCTCTCTAATTAGGCATCATGATACATGTAGTCTTAGAACAATCAAAATTATCCTCAAATTTTATCGCCCTGCACAAAGGCGGTTTCATTATAAATATTACTTACCTTAAATTAGGCCAAAAAATGTCAAAACGGAAATAATCTCCAAAAAATTCCTCAATTAAAGCCCAAAGTGTTGCTCAAAATCCAAGTTCATTCCAATTCCAACCCTTCAAATCAACGCGACTTTGGACCACAATACTTAACAATTAGGATCCAAAATCTATGAGTAAAGCTAAAATCCAACTAAAATTGAATGAGTAACCAAGAATATTCAAGAATCAACCAACACCATGAAATCTTACTCAAAATCTGTCGAAATTCCCTAATGAAAACGACAGCTTGTGGATTGGAGCGGCCGACAAACTCAAGTTGGTTGACCGAAACTACGATGGATGTGAGGCAACAGAGAGCAGCAGATCCATGCGAAGCGATGACTTCTGGCGAGATCTGGTGGACGCTGGCGGTGATTCGACTTGTCGGACATGACGCGAAGTTGAACGATTGAAAGAGGGACTGTTGAACGATGTGGTGACTGGTGGAGGTTAGAGGCAGTGTGCTGGATCTAGCAGCGATGGGGTGCTAGTTAGAGAAAGGAGATTGGTGGCTTCGACTGTGGGTTGCGACGACAATGCATAGTGGGTCAAATGATCGGCGGTCTAAGTTTGTTGCTAAGCTTGTGGTGGCTAGGGTTGGAGTTAGGGTTGGCAACCGGGGGAGAGGGGGAGGACTCCCCATCCCCGTCACAGCGTGGGGTATTTTTCCTTCATTCCCACCCTCGTCCCTGTCAATTGAAGGTGGGCCAAGAGAAGGTTCCCCCGTGGGGGAAACGGGACCCCATTCCCTTTTTTTTTATAAAATATATATATATAATATATATATATATATAATAATTATATATAAGTATATTTATTTGTAAAAGAATAAAAGTTAATCGAGTACCATCCTTGGTCAAACTGCGGGCCCGACCCGTGGAGATTTTTGTCGACCTTAGCTGGAGTCTTGGATGACGACGAATGTGTTTGAATGAAAAGGGAAAAAAATTTGAAGGAGGGGTCGCTCGGTGCATGTGTGAGAGAAGAGGGAAAAAATTTCTTCTTCTTTCATTTTTTTTTTTTAAAAAAATTTAAGCCTTAAAGCCCTTCTTTCCTTTCCCTTCTTCAATTCCAAATTCTCAATCTTATATTAAAATTTAATTTTCAAATCATTTTGGGAAAATAGTTTTACATCAATTATCTTAGAAATTTGATTTAATTTAGTTATCTTCCCTAAATAAAAAATAATTTATAAATCTCCCAAATTTAATTTAATTTCACAATTTGAATTAAAATAAATTGAAATAAAGCCAAATTATCCTTAAATTAAAATCTAAATTCTTCATCGAAGCAAATTTTAAAATTGAATTATTTTTACACAATAATTTAATTTAACCTCAAAATTCAACCTAACCCCAAAATATTTCAAGATAATAAACGAAAGTCTTACTGTATTTTTATCGAAAAAAAAAATTGGTTACTGAACTTTTCTAAATAAAACACGTCTAAAAAAGATGTGTGAAAGGAATATTTATTATATTTATCACTTAAAAAAATATTTGTTATAGTTAATTAAGATTTATTTCATTTATATCTTTCCTTTATCTAATTTTTCATTTTTAGTTTTTTTTTTCTTTGATGTTTCTTTTTCTATTTATGTATATTTATTCACATTTGTAATGTATTTCGATTAAACTAATTATTCAAATAATATACAAAATTAATAGTATAATAAATAGAATAAACCCTAATTAACTTTAACACCCTCCCTCAAACTAATCATCTGACTTTGAGGGAGGGTGTTAAAGTTAATTAGAGTTTATTCTATTTATTATTTTTGTTTGTATCTTTTTCTTACCTGCTTTTTTCTTTCCTATTTTTTTTTGTTGAGTTTATTGGTATCTATTTATTCACCTTTATAATATATTGTGATGAAGCTAATTATTCAAATAATATACCAAATTAGTAAACATCAACACGATATTGTTTTTCCTTAGGAAAACATCAAATCAAACCGATTTTAGATGGTAAGAAAAGAAGACCATTTCACATTGTAAGAATTAAATGAGTGGGAAGGACATGACTTGTAAGGCGATTAGATTAATTGAGATAAGAATTTGTACATATTCATTTAATTTTTTAAAAGTTTTCTAATTAAGATAGATTGTCATGATATGAGGATAGGACAAAAGAAACTACACATGTCACTTGAATTGGAGGTTCTTTTAAGTGCTCAAGTCTCTTGGTTACGATCAATCGCGAAAAGTCTTTTGTGCTCTATAAAATCAAAAAGGGACCATTAGACTTTGGGAGACAAATTAATAAATACTATTCGAAATCTAGAAATTGGATTTGCCCAAAAATATAATATTTAAAACATAAAGTATGGAATTGAAATTTTTTAAAATTATAGAAGATTTAAAATCATATAAATAACAAGAAAATATATGGTATAGGAGTAAAATTATTATCGGTTTCAACCAATATGAATAAATATTTTAAATTTTATAAACCTTATTTTAATTTATTTGTTAAGTAGAGGTAGAACTCAAATTACAAATCTCTTGATCGTTGACGCATTCATATACATAATTATAAATGTAATAATATTGATATTTTAATTGGTTAATATATATATAAAGATGAAATTTAAAATATTAAAAATTAAAAATATATATATATATGGTTTAGGACTTTAAAATTATTATCATATAATTGAGTATGACAAATATGAATAAGGTTAATAACATAGAACGCTATTCCTAAAAATGTATTATAAAAGATGTTTTATATAATAAATATTATATAGGATCTGTAGTTAGGGGGAGCCTAAGTGCAATTGAGAAGGAGTCTCATATTTTGGGGGAGTCAAAGTGACTTGTGAGTTAGACTCTATGTGAGTCACTATAGTAGTTGGTGTATTACAGATAAGTACTACATTGTAATTGCTTAACTCTTTAATATTAGTAGATTATTTTTCCTAGGCACACTGTCTCTCAGACATAGGTGGTTTATTGCCAAACTGGGTTATCAACTTCCTGTGTGCATTTACTTGTTTTCTTGTTGTTAGTATTTTGTTGTTACAATGCTTTCCATTTAACATCCGTAATTCGAATGATGAGTCAACCTATCACATTTTCAATGAATATAATGTTACTAATATCATAAAATATTTTTCTCACAAGGAAAAAAATTATATAAAATATTTACATCCACAACTCATTATTTTATTAACAAAAACAATGAATCGGAGAAATGGATATTTTCAACTTAAAAAAGTTTACATATTTATAAATTAACATTTTTCTTAAAAAATTATTTTTTCTTAAATCTTTCTTACTTCTTCAAATTTTAAGTGAAAGACCGCACATAATAATAATAATAATAATAAAACTTTGGTACAGCCGGGCTGCATACATGTCTCTCTTATTGCATCCAATTAAAAATTGACACGTGCCAATTTTTTTTAAAAGAAAAATGATTAAAAATAATTTTTTTTTATGATTAGAAGAAGGAGAGCATGAAACTGCAACTAAATATTACCCTAATAAAAATATAATTTTGTCTCTCATTTAAATGTCTAGAGTATTACCTTTACCTAACGAAACTTTTCAAACTCAATCTCATATTTAATCCTTAAATTTTAGTTTTATATTTGTGATAGATATGTTGCTATTTTTAAAGAAAAAGTTCCAAAAAGAAAAAAAAATTCTTAGAGGGAGAGGTTGTTCTTAACCATTTTTGTTGTAGTTTCTTACCAATTTTTTGAAGGAAATCAGACATGAGGATTTCCATGAGCAGCGGAAAGATAGTTCCAAATTGCAATCGAAATTGAACATAAACAATTACGGTCACAAAACGGAAACTAACAAGTCATGCACAACACGAAATTACAGCATGCTTACAAAGAATATCAAGGGATAGAGTATGCGTACCTTTGAAGAACCATTCTTCAAACTCCCTTGATCAGTCTCCAAGTGTCCAAGAACACCAACGCTCGAACACAACGACTAGTACAACAGCATGATCAACAGCAAACACCACACGAAAAACACGAATAGCCAAAAGCTCCTCGAACACAATCAAATTGAGTGAGGACACCATCATAATGATTATCTTGGTATTCTCGGTGTGAGAATTCTGGAGTTGTGGGCTCTGTATGAACTTGGCTTGAGGAAGAGACTGGAGGACAACAATCGTATAGACGATCGAGCAAGTGGGAGATGACACAGTTTATCGTATAGATGATGTGCTCGATCGTGTAGTAAATGGCAGCCTATCGTATAGACAATGCCACACGATCCTTTAGTTACGATTCAGCTGATTAACTATCGTATAGTTCAAACTTCACGATCGTTTAGTCTCTACACACTATCGCTTAGTGAAAACATTTTCACTTCATAGCCTTGTTCGTGAGAAACCTTCCAAAATATGTAACTTCTAATTTTAGGAAATATTTCCTTTTATCTCACGGTTACCATAAAATGACCAATAACCTCCTACTCAATTGGTTATTAGAGAAAAAGAGATATAATCAAAATAATTAACATTATTATAAATAAATACGATAACAAACTTACCATATTATATTTATAACCTATATTTTTAATATTTCATCTCATGAAACATATAACCATAGTTCTTTTTCTATTTTATGGTACTTAATGTAAATCCTATTTACATTAATCCTCCACTTGATGTATCTCGTACACCACACCAATTATATCATATATAATTGAATTTCCTCTTATTAATTTGAACACTTCAAACTAACCCCAAGAACTTATTCTCAACTTGAATCTATTGAGCTACGAGGGGACCTTATGGACCTATAATTTGAAGCTCTAATGGTACGTGAATAACTGACTAAACTCTTTAGTCACGAGATCTCATCCGTTAACTTGCCGGCATTCCACTAAAGACCGAATGCTGCACTCTTCACACTACAGATATATTTCTGTGTCTATATAACCAATCAACAGTACGATAACCCTTCACGGATCGTAAGTACAGCTGGGACAATTTACCGTTTTTCTCTGTAGTTACGTCTAACTCCTTAAGTATTACTGATTCCTTTAATGAACATTAAGTCATAGTCCTACTATGACTGAGTCCTCTCTTCCAAAGAGAGGCTGTGGCCACTATGTTCAAAACCCAAAATCAGCCCTTAAGGGAGTAATCTATCTACTTACCCCTGCTTCGGGGAAGGAGTGAATTCCATCTTGTGTAACTGAATTCCCAACTCCCCAATCAGACAAATCTACAAAAAGGTAGGCTTGTTAAGTTGGCAATATGGCCACTCTCACCCATACTAATCAAAGGACTGCCCTAAAAAATAGGAGTTCCAAAAGAGACGAAGCATCTCGTGATCTGGTCTTATACAAACTCTTTGTATAGGACACCCCCACTTGCATGTCTCCACATGAATAGTCAGGATCAGACTATCTATAGTAGTTCACAATACTTATAAACCTCTACAAAGCAAGCCATATCCGTAGTGTCACCAGGATAAGGTATCCCTCCTTTATCCTTATACTACAGACCTTTTAGGTTATCATTTAAGGCATGATCAACTTGTATATCTCATATACATGCTTAAGTTTACATACAATAACAATGGATCTCTGTTTATTGGATATGAGTAAATGCAAATAAAATAACTCTTATTTTATTCATAATAATGTGTACACAAATTACGAGACTCCAGGAGAATTAGGACACTAATTCCAACATTTTTCTTAAGGAAAATCTTTGTAAAACTTCGAATTTCCAGTATGGTTGACTTTGTAAGAATTTGAACATGAAAAAAGAAAAATTGAAAAAAATTTCAACAAACAATATATGATATGAATTGAAAAATTTTCATTTAAAAAATAATTTGCATGAAAGTTTTCGTAAAAATTGGAAAATTTGCAAATTTTTGGTAAATTCAAATTCTTACAAAAAAATTTGTGAGATTTTATTTAACTCAAATGTAACGACCCAACTCTCTAAGACTTATACTAAGTTGTTACTATATGCAACATTCATTACAAATCAACCCAAATATCTCATTGTCGCTTAGCACACGAATAGTCTTCTCCACGAACAAGCAGCCACTCAGACACCACAATTTAGTGACCTTGGTATTCTCAGAGTGAGAATCTAGGAGGTGTGAGCTTTGTTGGATTTGGTAGAGGAAAGGAGGAAACAACGATCGCACTTAACGACCAAGCAAGTGGGAGAGTATAGAGTCTATCGTATAGACTTATGCTTGATCATTTAGTAAAGGTACACAATCGTTTAGGAAATCAGCTTGATCGTTTATATGATCGTTTAGTGAATCTCGCTTAGGTGTGCAATCGTTCAGTAAAACATTACACGATCCTTTAGTCAAAGGCGCACGTACACGATCGTTTATTCAAACACTTATAG
The DNA here is from genome assembly GCF_009727055.1 of Benincasa hispida. Lineage (NCBI taxonomy): Eukaryota > Viridiplantae > Streptophyta > Magnoliopsida > Cucurbitales > Cucurbitaceae > Benincasa > Benincasa hispida. Next base: position 34,025,715 of record NC_052350.1, read on the forward strand.
TTGTTGTGTAGTCTTTCGTGAGCTAAACGATAGGCAGTGTACTCTAATGATGCGATTCTTCGATACACTTCCAAAATGAAAACATTTTTCATTTTATCCTTTAGTTATGAAAACTGAATAAAACCTCTCACTTTCACGCACGGTTAAGGAGAAACCACCAACAATTATCTCATAATTGTTTTAATTATAAATAAATATAATAACTAACTTATCATATTATATTTATAACCTATAGTTTTAATATCATATCATATGAAACATTTAAACCATAGTTCTTTTCTTGTTTACTTGATATAAATCATATTTACATCATTTTCCTCCAATTAATGTATCTCATACATCATGTCAACTATATCATATATAATTGAACAAGTTTAATCATATCATATATAATCAAACCCCCGCTTGTCAATTTTAACACTTTAAAGTGACCCAAAAACTGATTCTCAACCTGAATCCATTAAGCTACCAATGGGACCTTATGAACCTGTAGCTAGAAGCTCCAACGGTACGTGAATAGCTAACTAAACTCTTTAGTCACGAGATCCACCATCTGTTAACTGTCGGATACTCCATTAAAGATCAACAGCTGCACTCTTCTCACCATAGATATATTTCTGTGTCCATCGGATATAACCAGTCAACAGTACGATAACCCTTCACAGATGCTCGTAAGAACAGCTGGGCCAATTTACCGTTTTGCCCTTGTAGTTACATCTAACTTCTTAAGTACCATTGAGTGGACACCTTTCAGGCCATGAGAAGATGTGTGGTGCCACATCGTTCAAGCCCCAGAATAAGCCCTTAAGGAGCAATCTATCTACTTACCCCTACTTCGAGGAAGGAGTAAATTCCATCTTATGTAGGTGAGTGCCCAGCTCCCCAATTAGACGAATTCCCAAAGTGGTAGGTTTGAGTCAGAAATCTGGCCACTCGCACCCATGCAAATTAAAAGACCGCCTTCAAAGGCAGGAGTTCCCAACTCACTCAAGATTAAGGTCATGTTACCTATGGTCATCCTAGTGAAGTGAAGTCTCTATCATGAATGACGTTATATAACAAGACTATACACTTCGTGGTCCGATCTTATACAAATATTTTGTATAGGACACCCCCCTCGCATGTCTCCAGATGAATGATTAAGATCAGATCATCTGTAGCACGTCACAACACTTGTAACTAGCAACAAAATGGGCCGCATCCGTAGTGTCACCAGGATAAGGTTTCCCTTCTATATCCATATACTACTGACCATTTTGGTTATCACGTAAGGCATGATCCACTTGTATGTCTCTACATACATGCTTAAGTTACAACGATAACCAAGGGTCATAGTTTATTGGTTTATGGTAAAGCAAATAAAACATCTCATGTTTCATAGACAACAGTGTAGAAAATATCTCATATTATTACATCACAAGCGTTTGTTCAATACAGGTGTTTACAAAGTACAGAACCCAACGAGAGTTTAGAGCATCAACCCTAACAATCTCCCACTTGTCTTAAAGCGAGTGGGGTGTACATAACAACAAGTACAAAATAACAAGCTAGGGCACTAAGGCCTAGTACAAAAATCTCCCACTCACCCTAGTCCAGCCACGGGTGGTCCCGTAGACCAACGCTCTAAAGGTGTCCCTAAAAAATTGTAGCCATGAGAGCCTTCGTAAATGGGTCAGCAATGTTGTTCTCCGAAATGATCTTCATGACTATCACGTCCCCTTGATGCATTAGCTCGCGGATGAGATGATACTTCCACTCTATATGTTTGCTGCACTTGTAAATCCTAGGCTCCCTAGAGTTTGCCACAACAACACAATTATCATAATAGAGGGTGATAGACTTAGACATGTCTGGAACAACTTCCAGATTAGCCAGGAACTTCCTGAGCCGAACAGCCTCCCTAGCAGCTTCACAATTCGCTACATACTTGGCCTCTATCGTGGAGTGAGCAATGCACCCCTCTTTAGTGCTTCGCCATACTACAACTCCTTCGTTAAGAGTGAACAATGAGCCTGAAGTAGATTTCTGAGAATCCTTATCAGTCTGAAAGTTAGAGTCCATGTATCCAGTAAGGATAAAATCCTTAGATCAAAACAAGAGCATGTAGTCCCTCGTTCTCCGAATATATTTGAGGATATTCTTGACGGTCGTTCAGTGACCTTGTCCTGGATTAGATTGATACCTACTTACTATCCCCACAACGTAGCAGGTCTCTGGTCGAGTACATAACATGGCATACATCAAATTGCCAACGGCATATGCATAAGGGACCCATCTCATCTCCTTAACCTATTGAGGTGTCTTAGGACACATTTCCTTAGATAATATAACTCCATGCCTGAAAGGTAATAGGCCCCTTTTGGAGTTCTGCATCGAGTACTTGAGCAACATCTTATGAATGTAGGATGCTTAAGACAACGCTAGCCCTTTATTCTTCCGATCCCGAAAGATCTGAATACCAAGAACAAACTGAGCCTATCCCAAATATTTCATTTGGAATTGGGTTGCTAGTCAGTTCTTAATTGATGTCAGTAGACCTACATCATTCCCATTGAGTAGGATATCGTCTACATATAACACTAGGAAAACTACTGAACTGTTGATGATTTTCTTGTAAACACAAGGCTCATCAACATTTTCGGCAAAGCCGTACGATTTGATTGTAGTATCAAATTGAATGTTCTAAGATTGAGATGCTTGTTTCAGCCCATAAATAAACCAATTCAGTTTGCAAACCTTTTGCTCTTGACCTTGGGCTATGAATCCCTCGGGCTGCACCATGTAAATGGTCTCCTCAAGATTACCATTAAGAAAAGCAGTCTTAACATCCATTTGCCATATCTATAGTCATAATATGAGGTAGTGGACAGGAGGATGCAGATAGACTTCAACATGGAAAAGGGCGAGAAAGTCTCCTCATAGTCGACTCCCTCCACCTAAGTATAACCCTTTGCCACAAGTCTAGCCTCTAAGGTTTGCACCTTCCCATTGACACCCTATTTTCTCTTGTAGATCCATTTATAACCTATAGGTTTAACCTCATCAGGTTGACCTACAAGATCCCATACTGAGTTGAAGTACATTGACTCCATCTGAAGATCCATGGCTTTGACCCATTCATCCCGATAAACATCTTCTAATAAGATAATAGATCCTCAACCTAGCCATCGGCTACCATATCCAAGATTTCAGTGAAACCCATATATCGAACAGGTAGAATCGCAACCCTCCTACTACGTTGAGGTTCCCTCAACTCTTGAGGTGGAACTGACCTACCAGATGAACTACAATTAACAACTCTTGCTGATGAAGCAGGCTTTTGATAACGGGCAGAAATGCACGTTATCATAGTATTAAGTTCTTAAACAATGTTGGATGGCATTGATGAAATATGTTAAATTGCGTCCATTAAGCATACATTCTATAAAATTGCGGTTACATGCGTCTAACGCATTAGAGAAGTTGATCTTTACATTTTTGTGCAGATTGTGCATTAACGCAATGCAGAGATTGTGATAATAAGAATACATTGGTCGAGTGCAACTTCACCGTAAGACTTTGCGTTGATCGTGCTCGCAAACATTCACTCAAGAAGAATCATCTCCACTTGGTCAGCGCAACATGGTGGGCGCATCCGGGTGAAAGGATAATTAAGAGCGATAGGACAGAAAGTTGATGACAGTCGGATCCAAATTAAGTTGACAGCCAATAACGGTCACAAAGTACATTCAGCTTTATCGGTAACAATCATTCGGCGCGTCAATCAGGAATTAAAGCTATCCCATCTGTACAACCGGGAGAGAAAAGTCGCCTTTCACCATTGATGCCCTATAAATACCAAGTGCAATCTTCAGAAAAGGGGTTGATCAGTTAACAAGTTCACCAGTGCTTCTGTTCATAGTTTTCTTTTCCATTTTACGGTGGAGCAAGAGAAGAGTGGTGACGTCAAAGATCGTCCAGAGAAGCTGAAGAGAGAACCTTGGGGCGTAAGAGCAGAGAGCGGGCCGACTCTCGCGAGAGCGAGAATATCTTTAGAGCATCAGTAGAAACAGTGTAATCACCTGGCAGCAAGAAATTGCTGCAGGCTCTTTACTATACTTGCATTGTTATTTTGTACTTCATCTCATATCTATTCAATGGAAGTTCTATTTCTACATCTGCTCACTCTCTTAATACGCACGAGTAGCTAAACTAGTTAAATGGGTTGAGAAGAACTAAGCTAACATGACCTAGGAAGTTCATTGCTTGCGATTGTCTTGTTTTATGTTGTGCAAAATACCCTTTAGAGTTACTCGAGAGAGAATCTAAAGAAAGAACCTAATGTCTCGAGAGAGCTTGGTTAGAATCTGAACTCGAAAGAGCAAGATTAGGCTTGCATAAACAAGGGATAGGGACTTAGAGATAAGTTTTGTTTGTCAACTTGCATCTCATGCTTCCTAGGAATGGGAATGATATTATGCGGTCGCATATTTTTGTGAATATCATGTTGTCATCGTATAAATAGAGATAGAGGTTTATGTGTAAACCCTGTAGACTTATCACATATTTATCGCATGCGTTCTAGCCTTAGAAACAGTAGCATTCACGTCGAGAGGTGGTTTACTATTGTATGCATGTTGCATGATCGCAAAGCATGAACGCATTCTAGGGAGTGTTAGCCGAAACTTTTCTCAACCCGTTCACCGCATATTCATCATATTTCCTGTTTACCAACTCTTTTCAAACTTTTCCGCATTCGTTATTTATTTTCATCAACGCAAACAACAACCCAACGATTTATTTATTTAACTGGTTACCACAAGTTTTCATAAAAATCACCAACACAACTATTTTCACAAGTCCTTGTATTCGACCCTGGACTTACCAGAAAACTCAAAGGAATTTATACTTGAATTTCGTTGGGGAAATTTGAGTGTACAATGCAATCCACCAACGCATATCATCCATATTTTCATTCATAAAAATAACGCATCAAGTTTTTGGCGCCATTGCCAGAGACTTCGGCAAAATAGTTGTTAACAATAATTTTTGTGATTTGTTTGCAGAGCTCTCAATCTCTGGCGAACTTCGACCCGGAGACTGAGAAAAATTTTTCGAAGGAGACTATAAGACCGCCAACAACAACCACAATTCGATAAAGAATAGGTGGCGGAACAGCCTGGAGGTGGAGCACCAAATGATAATAATGTCATGGCGAATTCGATTCTGTTGGCAAACGATCGCAATAGGCCCATTAGGCACTATGCATCGCCAAACCTCTATGATTTCTATCCGGAAATCATGAGGCCTGCCCTCGACGAAAGCAGATTCGAGATGAAACCGGTGATGCTGCAGATGATCCAGACTGTAGGTCAATTCGGAGGAAGGCGTGGCAAGGACCCGCACGTCCACCTCCGAAGTTTTATTGAAATATGCATTACTTTTTTGTTCCCGAACATCTCTGTTGAAGAAGTTCGACTAACGTTATTCCCATTTTCTCTCTGTGATCAGGCTAGGAAATGAGCTTATTCGCTCGAACCAGGAGAGATTACTTCTTGGGAGCAGGTAGTGGAGAAATTCATGAAAAAGTATTTTCCGCCTACCGAGAATGCAAGACGAAAATGCTTATTACTAATTTTGAACAAGATATGGATGAATCGCTCAACGATGCTTGGGTGAGGTTTAAAAGGTTGGTCCGAGATTTTCCGTATAACGGGCTACCAGACTGCCTTCAAATGGAAATTTTCTATCACGGTTTGAATCCTGCTTCGCAGACCGGTGCCAATGAACCATGTGGGCAAATTTCCAAGAACCATGAAGACTGGAGGGAGAGTGACCAGAGATTGAGACTCAAAGATTCCGATGAAAATAACGGTGTCGTTGTTTCGTTACAAAACCAAATGACCGCAATGATGAATTTGATTCAAGAAATGGCGATCAGCAGCCCAACACCGCAAGGTGGGCAAATTAACGCAATAAGTCAAAATACCGCAAGGTGTGAGACTTGTGGTGATGAGCATGCGGTGGAAGATTGCCTGCAAAATCCACAGTCTGTATATTTTGTAAAGAATAATTCCTTTTCAAACACTTACAACCCCGGGTGGAGAAACCACCCCAATTTTGCTTGGAAGAATCAACAACAAAATTTTCAATCTGTGGCGCAAAAAGAAGGGCCACCAGGATTCTTCCAACATAACAATGGTCAGCAGAGCAACTAAGCAAGTAGCTCACAACAATCAACGCAATCTTCTTCTCTAGAGAGCCTATTGAAGCAATATATAGAGAAAAACGAGATAGTGCTTCAACGTCAGGTTATGTCCATCCGCAACCTTAATTGTAAATGGGCCAGATTGCGAATGAGTTGAAGTGTTGAGTGCAAGGAGAGTTGCCAAGTTCTACCAAGATTCCACATAACCTAGGGGGATTAGGTAAGGAACAATGTTAGGTTGTGACATTGCGTAGTGGAAAGACTATGGAGGGAGAAAAGAAGTATCAGAGTAGAACAACTTCCATCGCAACTGAGCTCGAGATTGTGGTAACGCAAGAAGAAGAAAGAGAGAATGAAGCAGTAGAACCTGAGGTTGCGTCGACCTCAAAGTCAAATGAAACAGGAACTGTGAAAGTCTAGTTACCACCTTTCCCTCAGAGGTAAGAAAGAAGAAAAACGAAGAGTTACAGTACCAACACTTCTTATCTATGTTAAAGCAATTACATGTTAACATTCCTTTCAGTGAAGCGATTAAGGAAATGCCTACCTATACCAAGTTTCTGAAGGACATGGTAACTAAGAAGAGAGGTGTTGGAAAATTTGTCACGGTGGTATTAACATAAAGTTCGAAATCTATTATTCCACCGAAGATGAGTGATCCTGGGAGCTTCACTATTCCTTGCTCCATAAGAGAACTCTATATTGGGCAAGCCCTGTGTGACTTGGGGGCCAGCATAAATTTGATGCTGCTGTCAATCTTTAGACAATTAAACATGGGGCAACTTGTGCCTACATCAGTGACTCTCCAATTGGCTAACAGATCTCTGGTTTATCCAGAAGGTAAGGTGAAGGATGTGCTGATCACAATTGATAAATTTATTTTGCCAACTGACTTCATCATTTTAGACTATGAGGCCGACAAGGATGTAGCTATCATTTTGGGGCGACCTTTCCTATCAACGGGTCGTGCTCAAATTTATGTGCACAAGGGAGAAATCACTTTGAGCATAAATGGACAGAAGCTCAAATTTAATATAATTTATGCCATGAAATCCCCGGATGAGGAAGACCTAAAAGATTCTGACGATGACCTGAATTTGATTGAAGAAGAAAAGTCTGATGAAGAGTGTGAAGAAGAGGATGCCAACGCATCAGTAGCTGCCTACCATGCGATTGTAGCAAAAACAAACAAAGAAGAATGAACAATCGCAACGTAAGAAGAAGAGCCAAAAGAAGAAAGAAAAACAACGCAACCTTCCCTGGTGGAACCACCAACACTTGAACTGAAAACCCTACCAACACATTTGAAGTATGCATTTCTGGGGCAGAATGAGAAGCTGCCAGTGATAATTTCCTCTGCGCTCAACGAAGATCAAGAGAATGCGTTGATGAGCATTCTCAAGAAACATGTGTGAGCAATTGGCTGGACACTCGCTGACATCAGAGGAATTAGCCTAGCGTACTACATGCACACATTCATTTTGAGGACGCCCGCAAAGCAACTATTGAAAATCAATGCAGACTTAACCCTGCGATGAAGGAGGTCGTCAAGAAAGAGATTATCAAATGGCTAGATGCGGGTATTATCTATCCCATTGCAGATAGCATATTGGTCAGTGTCGTGCAATGTGTGTCGAAAAAGGGCAGAATGACGGTAGTCCTCAATGAGAACAATGAATTAATACCGCAAAGAACCATCACTGGATGGCGCATATGTATGAACTATCGAAAATTGAATGCGGCCACAAGGAAAGATCACTTCCCTCTGCCATTCTTTGATCAAATGCTAGACAGACTAGCAGGGAATGATTTTTATTGCTTTTTGGATGGATATGTCGGGTATAATCAAATCATGATAGCTTCCGAAGACCAAGACAAGACCACATTCACCTGCCCATATGGGAAATTCGCTTTTTGCCACATGCCAATTCGCCTCTGCAATGCGCCGAGCATGTTCCAGAGGTGCATGATGGCGATCTTTTCAGATTTTTTTGAGGACTCAATGGAAATATTGATGGATGACTTCTCCGTTTATGGAACACTTAGGAAGTCTGCTTGGGAAATTTGGAGAAAATTTTGAAAAGATATGAAGAAACGAATCTGGTGCTCAATTGGAAAAAATGTCACTTCATGGTGAAAGAGGGTATAGTATTGGGACACAAGTTCTTCCGAGAAAGGTTGGAGGTGGACAAAGCAAAGATTGAAGCAATTGAAAAACTCCCACCTCCAACCAACGAGAAAGCTGTGCGAAGCTTCTTGGGGCACGTTGGATTTTACAAACGATTCGTCAAGGACTTTTCTAAAATAGAACGACCACTGAGTGTGTTTCAATGCATTCCGAGTTTTAAAAGATGTGCTGATTACCACGCTCGTCTTGATTGCGCCAGATTGGACACTGCCATTCGAAATCATGTGCGATACAAGCGAGTATGCGATGGGAGCCGCATTAGCGTAAAAGAAGAAAACTATTTTGCACCCCATCGCATATGGAGGTAAAACTCTGAACCCTGCTTAAATCAATTATACCACCACTGAAAAAGAACTTCTGGCTGTGATTTTTGCGTTGGAAAAAATTCTGGGCATATCTATTGGGAACCAAGGTACTCATTCACACTAATCACTCGGGAATCAAATATTTAATGATAAAGAAAGACGCAAAGCCGAGATTGATCAGATGGGTTCTCCTCCTTCAAGAATTCGATATTGAAATAATTGATCGGAAGGGGACAGAGAATCAAGTTGTGGATCACTTGTCCAGATTGGAGAATCCTGAGGTTGACCGCAATGAATTTAAAGTGAGTGCTGTGTTTCCGGACGAGCAGCCGTTCCACATAGAAGAATTGCCTTGGTATGTGGACATCGTTAATTATTTGGTTTTTGAAAAATTCCCTGAAGATTACACCTACCATAAATAGAGGAAGCTCAAGCATAAATGCAAACACTATTATTGGGATGAGCCATATCTGTATAGAAGAGGTGCAGCCAAATCATTCGATTATATGTACCAAATGCTGCTCAACAACACATATTATCACAATGCCACGATTCGCCATATGAAGGGCACTTTGGAGGACAACATACTACAATCAAAGTTTTGCAAAGTGGATTCTTTTGGCCTTCATTATTTAAAGATGCTTCTGACTACGCAATGAAATGTGATCGGTGTCAATGCACCGACAACATTTCATGAAAGAATGCAATGCCAATGAACACCATCTTGGAGCTGGAATTATTTGACGTCTGGGTGATTGATTTCATGGGACCATTCCCTTCTTTGCATGGCAAGCATTATATCTTATTAGTCATCGATTACATTTCCAAGTGGGTAGAGGCAATTGCATGTGCCGTAAGTGATGCGGCGGTAGTCTCTTAGTTCCTCAAGAAAAATATTTTCGCTCGTTTTGGCACTCCCCGTGCCATCATCAGTGATGAAGGATCACACTTTGTTAATCACAATATAAAGAAGCTGCTGCGCAAGTACAATATCCTCCACAAGGTGGCCACCGTATACCATCCGCAAACGAATGGCAAGCTGAAGTGTCCAATCGAGAGATTAAATTGATACTCAAGAAGGTAGTAAAGCTTTCATGAAAAGACTGGGCAACAAAGCTTGAGAGGCGTTGTGGGCATACCAGACCACATTTAAAACACCCATAGGTATGTCCCCCTATGCGTTGGTATTTGGCAAGGCGTGTCATTTGCCTTTGAAGCTGGAGTATAAAGCATTACTGGCAGTCAAGAAACTGAATTTTGATTTGAAGAAAGTAGGGGAAGCACGAAAAATGCAACTGGTCGAGCTAGAAGAATGGAGGAACAACGCATATGAAAATGCGAAGATTTATAAAGAGCGCACCAAGCGCTGGTATGACCAATGCATATGCAGTAAGAACTTCCAAGTCGGGCAGAAAGTCTTGCTTTTCAATTCACGTCTGCAACTCTTCCCAGGAAAGCTAAAGTCATGTTGGTCCGGACCGTTCATAATTCGACAATTACTTCTGCATGGCGCGATGGAATTATCAAATGACGACGGAACCAACATATTCAAAGTCAATGGGTAGAGAGTAAAGGCATACCATGAAGAAGACTTGCATCGCCAAGTCGATTCCATGGAACTAAGAAATTTGAAAGAAGAAGGAAGTAGGTGGTATTTGCATTATCAGATGATCGCAATTATTAGGGACGCAAGTTTTGGGAAATCTCAAGTCTTCAACTTTTTTCTCCACTACTCAGAATTTTCACTATCTTTTCAATTCTGATTTATCCTTACTTTACTATCTTTTCAATTTTCACTATCGTTTCTAAAAAAAAAAAAATTGCAATAATGATTTTTATTTTGTTTAAAATAATTTTACCCTCTCTTTTTTTTTCTTACAATTATCGAGACGTTGGATTGCGAAAATGTTACGCGAAGCAACACTCATCTTATTCCATCACTGTAACCCAACGAAGAGTGATCGCCGTAAAGATGGATGTGTCAATACAATGCAGGCGATAGTGTAAAAATTTGGGGCTGTACTCTTCCTTATCTTTATTTCTAATTTTTCGCTATCACATTGCATTTTAATTTTCAAAGTTTTATCACCTCATCCTCTTTAATTACCGCAATCATGTGACATAGATAAATTTAGTGAGTTACCGCATTTTGTTTCTTTGCCAAGTATGATTTCAATGATGAAAAATATGCTTCCATGTCTTTCGTATACATTTGAGTCAACTTAATCTTAAGATAGTTACCTCATGAAATATTTCTAGAAGTTAGGGGTTTGGTAGCTTTCTTTCAAACTCTCTTTACAAGCATTCTATGACCATTGCATGACCTATTTTAATTTCTTTTGGCAATGAGGACATTGCCGCATTTTAAATTTGGGGGTGAGGTATTTATCTTCAACCTTCTTATCTTCTACAAAAAAAAAAAAAAAAAAAAAAAATATTTTTTTTTAGAATAACAACTCTACTGTCAATGCAATGGAAAACCCATGTTGATAAGAGTTAAGTTATGAAAGGCACTTACCCATAGTTGGATGTCCGCATGACACACGTGGGAGCAAGCCAAAACGAAAGTAAGTCACCAGGATCAACGCATAAATCAATGACCGCAACTCCAATACCAAATCGGTATGAGTTTAGTCTGAGAAAGAGTGCATTGTTCGTAGTTGGATGTCCGCATGACACACGTGGGGGCAAGCCAAAACGAAGGCAAGGCACTCGAATCAACGTAAGGTCAGAGAAAAGAAAAAAAAATAGCAACGAAGAAAATTTTTGTGCAAGGATAAAATTATTTCACACCCCGAAAGAAAATTTTCTTTTGAAATAAATCATGCGATGTTCTGGAATTTAGTACAGTCCTTTTGAAAGTTAAGCTTGCAATCCCTAAGTCTTAGAAATATTTTAGGAAGAGACTTCAATAAGATTTAAGGAAATTCTGGTATATAGGATTTGAATGAATACCTCAAACTCTCTTTACAAGCAGTTTATGACCATTGCATGACCTATTTTAATTTCTTTTGGCAATGAGGACATTGCCGCATTTTAAATTTGGGGGTGAGGTATTTATTTTCAACCTTGCTATCTTCTACAAAAAAAAAAATATTTTTTTTTAGAATAACAACTCTACTGTCAATGCAATGGAAAACCCATGTTGATAAGAGTTAAGTTATGAAAGGCACTTACCCATAGTTGGATGTCTGCATGACACACGTGGGAGCAAGCCAAAACGAAAGTAAGTCACCAGGATCAACGCATAAATCAATGACCGCAACTCCAATACCAAATCGGTATGAGTTTAGTCTGAGAAAGAGTGCATTGTTCGTAGTTGGATGTCCGCATGACACACGTGGGGGCAAGCCAAAACGAAGGCAAGGCACTCGGATCAACGTAAGGTCAGAGAAAAGAAAAAAAAAATAGCAACGAAGAAAATTTTTGTGCAAGGATAAAATCATTTCACACCCCGAAAGAAAATTTTCTTTTGAAATAAATCATGCGATGTTCTGGAATTTAGTACAGTCCTTTTGAAAGTTAAGCTTGCAATCCCTAAGTCTTAGAAATATTTTAGGAAGAGACTTCAATAAGATTTAAGGAAATTCTGGTATATAGGATTTGAATGAANGAAAGTTAAGCTTGCAATCCCTAAGTCTTAGAAATATTTTAGGAAGAGACTTCAATAAGATTTAAGGAAATTCTGGTATATAGGATTTGAATGAAGTATCCTTGAGAAATCTAGGGAAGAAAACTTTGCGGTTAACTTGTTAAAGGAATCTTTAGCTTATGCTTGAGGACAAGCATTGTTTAAATTTGGGGTTTGATAACAGGTAGAAATGAACGTTATCATAGTACTAAGTTCTTAAATAATGTTGGATGGCATTGATGAAATATGTTAAATTGTGTCCATTAAGCATAAATTCTATAACATTGCAGTTGCATGCGTCCAACGCATTAGAGCAGTTGATCTTTACATTTTTGTGCAGAATATGCGTTAACGCAATGCAGAGATTGTGATAATAGGAATACATTGGTCGAGCGCAACTTCACCACAAGACTTTGCGTTGATCGTGCTTGCAAACATTCGCCTAAGAAGAATCATCGCAACTTGGTCAGCGCAACATGGTGGGCGCATCCGGGTGAAAGGATAATTAAGAGCGATGGGACAGAAAGCTGATGACAGGTTGCTGCAAATTAAGTTGACAGTCGATAACGATCACAAAGTACATCCAGCTTTATCGGTGACAATTATCCAGCGCATCAGTCAGGAATTAAAGCTATCCCATCTGTACAACCGGGATAGAGAAGCCGCCTTTCACCATTGATGCACTATAAATACCAAGTGCAATCTTCAGAAAAGGGGTTGATCAGTTAACAAGTTCACCAGTGCTTTTGTTCATAGTTTTCTTTTCCATTTTACGGCGAAGCAAGAGAAGAGTGGTGATGCCGGAGATCGCCTAGTGCAGCTTAAGAGAGAACCTTGGGACATAAGAGCAGAGAGCGGGCTAATTCTCGCGAGAGTGAGAATATCTTTAGAGCACGTGTAGAAACAGTGTAAACACCTGGCAGCAAGAAATTGTTGCAGGCTCTTTACTATACTTGCATTGTTATTTTGTACTTCATCTCATATCTATTCAATGGAAGTTATATTTCTACATCTACTCAATCTCTTAATACGCATGAGTAGCTAAACTAGTTGAATAGGTTGAGAAGAACTAAGCTAACATGACCTAGGATGTTCATTGCTTGCGATTGTCTTGTTTTATACTGTGCAAAATACCCTTTAGAGTTACTCGAGAGAGAATCTAAAGAAAGAACCTAATGTCTCGAGATTGCTAGGTTAGAATCTGAACTCGAAAGAGCAAGATTAGGCTTGCATAAACAAGAGATAGGGACTTAGAGATAAGCTCTGTTTGTCAACTTGCATCGCATGCATCCTAGGAATGGGAATGATATTATGCGGTCACATATTTGTGTGAATGTCATGTTGTCATTGCATAAATAGAGATAGAGGTTTATGTGTAAATCCTGTAGACTTATCACATATTTATCGCATGTGTTCTAGCCTTAGAAGCCATAGCATTCACGTCGAGAGGTGGTTTACTATTGTATGCATGTTGCATGATCGCAAATCATGAACACATTCTAGGGAGTGTTAGCCGAAACTTTTCTCAACCCGTTCACCGAATATTCATTGTATTTCCCCTTTACCAACTCTTTTCAAGCATGAACGCACATGTGCTGGTCAACCTCATATGCAGAGGTGATGCAAACTAGCTTTACGCCCTTTGAGGATATAAGCTGTAGTCTCCAATACAAAACCCCAAAACGAGTCTGGTAAGGAAACGTAACTCATCATCGACCGAACCATGTCCAATAAGGTTCTGTTTCTTCTCTCCGCTACACCATTCTTCTGAGGTATACCCAGCGCTGAGAGTTGGGAAATAATTCCATGTTTTATCATATAGTTCTAGAACTCTGAATCCAAAAACTCTCCACTTCGATCTGATCAAAGTGTTTTAATCCGTCTATTCAATGCATTTTCAACTTCAGCCTTGAACTCTCTGAACTTTTCAAAGGATTCATCTTCTGTTGCATCAAATAAACATACCCGTACCGAGAATAATCATTAGTAAAAGTTATGAAGTACTCATAGCCTCCCTTGGCTCGCACATTCATTGGACTACAAAGGTCTGAATGCACTAACTCTAGAGGCTCTTTGACTTGATATCCTTTTCCAGTAAAAGGTCTTTTAGTAATCTTGCCTTCAAGGAAAGATTCGCACACCGGTAAAGAATTTTCCACTAACTCACTTAAAAGCCTATTCTTCACCAATCTCTCAATTCTATTGAGATTGATGTGCCCTAATTGAAGGTGCCAAAGTTGGACATTTTCTTTTAGAGAAAACTTTTGTCGTTTATTTTGAGTTACGACAGATTTAAACATCTCTTGTTATGGAGGGAACTTATTGCTAAGGGCTTTAGCACATACAAGTTGTTTTCTAGTTTTGCTGAACAAATCTCAACACTATCTTTATGAATAAACACTTTATTCAAATCAAAATGAAGAGTATATTTACATTGTATGAGACACTTTACAGAATCAAGTTTCGCTTTAACTCGGGAACTACGTAAACATCATTCAAAATGATAAACTTCTTTTGTAAAGTCAACTGGATCCCTCCCACTGCCACAGTTAAGACGACATGCCCGGTGCCTACTCGCATCGTCCAGCTTCAAGCTGTCGCGATGATCTAATCCCCTGAAAAGAAGAATAAACATGATTAGTGGCCCCAGAATCAATAATCTAGGTAGAATCATCATTCTCCACTAAACAAGTTTTCAAAACTAGTAAATCATATTTACCTTGTTTTGTTTTGGCCTTAGCCTTCTTCTTTTCCTTAATCCAACGAGGAAAATTCCGCTTCCAATGCCCATCCTGGTTGCAATGGAAACACTTTCCTTTGTCAACTGGCTCTGATCGCCTACCTCGCTAGGCGACAGGCTGTGGTTAGCAAGTGCCTTCCCTTCCCCTTACCACCCTTCTTCTTCTTCCATTTGGTAGTGTTAGAAGTAGAAAGTGCAGATTTAGTTCCTGAGGTCGAACCTCGATGGAACTTCATTGAAGATGAAGCAACATTTTCCTCACCAACCTTCTTCTCCTTACTTTTCAGCAAGGATTAGAATGTCTGCAACTCGTTGAGGAGAGTTGTAAGGGTATAGTAAACTTTGCTAGGAGTTGACCTGAGAAGGGGAATTTCCTATGTCAAGCAATTTCGGTATCGCATTACTGACAAAGTACAGGAAGCTATCTGGCAATGAGTGCAGAATTATGCTAACCTGGTTGCCCTCATCGATGTGTGACCCATTCATCTTCGCTACATTGAAGTGGACCGTCATGTTAAGCACATGTTCACGAATAGAGGTGCCTTCCTCCATTTTGGAGTTGAAGAGCATTTTAGAGCTTCATGCTTGAGCTGTCCAGATGGTTGTCCAAACATTCCTCGTAGGGTCTCCATGATCTCATGCGCTGAGACCATAGACTCAATGCTTTTTTGGCCAAAATGTCGTGAAGACTAGCCAAGATGTAAGCTTGGAACTTCTCGTTCACCTATATCCAACGCTCATAAGCCCTCCCGAACATTATCGATGGCCTTCCTCCATTTTGGAGTTGAAAAATGATTAAAATTGTTATGATCATGTGTTTCCAACTAGCGTAGTTTCTCGCTAGTCAATTTGTCGATGCTTAGTAGAGCTAATGTGCTATAGCCATTCTAACATTACTGAAAAAGAACAAACTTAATGAGTCTATGCCAATCCGACTTTTACACCAATTTTAGTTTTTAGTAATACAGTTCCATGTACCCTAAGTGAAAAGACATCTATTTCGTAATGGTGCACCCAACGAGGCAGGACAAAAGTCACCGGTGGGGCGATCGGATGCCCTTCACTGGAGAATAAGACATTCTCAACCATTAGGTAGAAACAAACTCTTGTAACTGACCCTAACAATCACCTATTTTGGTCCAGAACTGTTAACCTTTAACAATTCTGCCGTAAGTGTAACCTCTCATTTTTGCCTAGAGTCCTGTCCTAATGCGCCCACTGTAGGAAAAAAGTAGATTAGGACAAGAGACTAAAGCAACCTTATCCTATACAGGAGATTAGATAAAGAGTCATGCAAAACTACCATCCTATAGGGGACACTCCTAGGGTGCCTCGAGGCGATGCACAGAAGCATTATCCAATCTAATGAGAGAGACCGTGGGATATGTGTCACACGTCCCTCTCCCACTTACTATGAACATTCTCTCCATTCACCTTGGTATTGACCTACCTAAATACCATCCTTTAGGGGGACACTCCCAGGGTGCCACGAGGCCGAGGATAGATCACACAGTGTGAACATAAAGAGAGAAACGTGAAGAGGTTTAAGTGAAGCATCATATACCCCAAGTACCTCCCACTGAATGTTCTACCTAAGGGTTCACTAACTTAGACCATCCGGCTACTGATTTTATCTATGTCAGTTTAATTTGCTAAAAAACAACTCTTGTCTTTGAAATCAAACAAGTTCAAGTCAAGTCCCATTAAACTCTTTAACGGACTATCCTTAAATTTGCATGCATGCATCAAATCTATCTAATTCACCTTTCCAGGTAGGGGTATTTTGTTTCCGTCACCTTAAATACCCCAGCCTAGACAGAACCTGCCTTAGACAAAAGGTCCCTTATATATAGATTTGCTACATATTTAATCTTTTATTAGTCAATTTAATCCTATTAAACTGATTAAAAGATTAAACCTTAGGTTGTTAATCTCATTAGAACCATGATCTTAGATCTATCTCCACCAAGTTTTAAAACTCTTTTAAAACCAGGATTCAAGCCTAAGTTCGCATGCATGTCTTTCTTATAGATATTAGTTCTAATTTCCCTTATAACACTTATAAAAGAAACAACCAAAACCCATTCACATTGCCATGAACAACTAGGTATTTATAACTCTTATAAATTCAACCTATGTGTCATGCTTCATGCAATGTCCATTCATTACTATATATAACTCTTATATACTTGGTAATGAACTAAGCAAACATGCTCTTATGTAATTTAAATCATGCAAACTACTATATCATAATACTTATAATATAGAGATGATGCATGACCAATGCATAACCTAAGGTGGGATTTCAACTATGTGGCATACCATATGACATATAATAAAACATACATCTCATGTACATTCATCACAATTAATGGATCGGGATGATTAGCCTAAAAAACTAGAAATAAATTCTGTCTATTACATAAATCCATGGAGAAAACCGGTTCACAGGCGAATTGGGTCTTCAACCACTTGGGCGAAGCCTCCCTTGATCATTTAGTAAAATGGTCGAGTATCAACGATCGCTTAGCAACGATCGAGTACCATTTACAATGCGATGAAGCATGAGATTACTCAATCATTTAGCGCACTAATATTAAACACGCAAGTCTAAACGGTCGTTTAGATGACGACGTTGCTGTGAAGCACGATCGTCTAGACGACCATGCATAAGTCTAAACAATCGTTTAGATGATGACGTTGCTGTGAAGCACGATCATCTAGGTGACCATAGAACAAGCGCTTAAGTAACTTTTACTATGCGATTTTGTAGTTAGTGACTAAGCGATGAAGCTTGCTGAGCTACACGATCATTTAGTACGCATATGTCTCTTTGCTGCAATCTGAACTTTAAATTGAATCTTGAATTTAGGATTCAAAAGAGGAGCCCGGGAAGATCAAGGAACTTCTAAGAGAAAGATTCCTATCCTTACCAAGGTGAGTGGTACTTCCTTAAGTCTTAAGCATATCTTTTAGAGTAAGTTGTATATGCTTATGTTATGAATGAGTATCTAGCATGAGAATAAGATTATGTGATCAAGATGGTCAGGGGGTCAATAGACCTAGTTTCTGAGCCCAAAAATTAACCTCATGGGATGGTCAGGGGACCGAGAGGTCTAGTTCCTGAGCCTGTGGGAGGATCCTCGTATGGGATGGTCAGAGGGCCGACGAGCCTAGCTTCTGAGCTCATGAGCAGAGAGCTATGTGCACATAGGAGATATTGGGAACAAAAGGGAATGCAAAAGAGTAAGCGTTTATGTTTAGTAACAGTTAACTATCTACTGTGTGTGTGTACGTAGGTAATAGACTCATTGTAAGTAGTTATCAGTTTAGCTATCTATCGTGCATGTAGATAGAGTTGAGAACATACTCATTCAAGGCTGAGGTTTGAATGTAACCTCATATTTATGATATGCTTGTTTTTTATGAGTTGAAATAGACTTTAGAAGTTGCTTATCACTCACTGAGCTTTGTGAAGCTCATTCTTTTCTTTCATATTTTTCTTCCCAAGTAGAGAAAGGTGAGGAGTTCTAGGGTGCTGCTAAGGTCAAGGTCTGCCACATGCCACAGTTGCACTTCTAGAGGGTTTTAAGAGTGTTTTTTTGTAAACTTTTGTAGTTAAGTCTTGGAGTTGTATAAACTTTATATTGTTGTGAAATAAAATGGGCCTACTTATTCAGTTGTTGTTTATCTCCTTGACTTAAAGTTTACTGAGAGTAAAGAGGTTTAGATGGATTGTAGGTATCACAAAAGGGTGGTATCTGCAGTCCCTCACGCCTTTCCTCGGACTCAGGAGTGCGGACTCGGGGCGGGGTGTGACAATATATATGGTTTAGGACTTTAAAATTGAATAAGGTTAATAACATAGAACGCTATTTCTAAAAATGTATTATAAAAGATGTTTTATATAATAAATATTATATAGGATTCGTAGTTAAAATTTTTAAAACCATATTTTGACTTATTCATGAAATGCATATAGAGTATGAATGAAGATACTTTATTTTATTATGGGATGCTTTGAAATTATGCATTTAATCTATATTATATCCTTTCAAAAAAAAAAAAAAAGTATATTATATTAAAGAGGCCACAAGGAAATGGTTTTTATTGTCCCATTTTCCCTTTTCATTTTAAACAAATATGTATTATACCCTAAGATTGAATAGTTAGTTATGAGTGACTTTATTTAGTTTATTATTACATCTAAATTATTATCTTCCACACGTTAGCATCCTATGAACAAAATTAATTTAAACGAGTCGATGAAGGAAAATCTTTTGTTGTCTTTTGCCCCAACTTCTTAAATAAATTTCTATTTATCTCTTTTTGGATGGGAATTAGATGCAACTGATGCTAATAGAATACAACTCTTTAATATGGGAGCATGATTCTTCAAATATATATGACTCCAATAGATATAATCGATATTAATAGGTGGTTACATATATTGAACAAGTGTTTCTTAAAGTTATCTGAATGAGTGGATGAATAATAATAAAAAAAACAAATGTTTGTTTGCAATCTTAAAAATTGATTTCATATGATCCAAGATTGAAGAAAATAACAAAAACTTGAGGTAGACAAAACTTTGAAGGTAAAATAAGTTTAGAAATACAAATTTTAGTAGCACAGATGTGAATTGAGTTTTTTAAGTTCTTTTGGAAATTATAAGTAAATTCATAAAATAGAGTTTATAAAATTTTAACAAAAAATTATAAAGAAAAAATATATCTTTGAGATTAAAAAAAAAGATCAAAATTTTCAAATAATAGAGAAGGAAATGTTTTAAAGAGAGAATAAATACATACACCTAAAGAAAATAATCTAAATTATGAATTTGATCTTGTTTTGCTTATTTCATTACATTATAGTTTTCGAGAAAGAAAACATTTTTTTTTTAGGAAAATTTTTCACAGATAGAAAAAATATCAAATTATTTATAAAAATAGCAAAAAAGAAAAAATTATATATATATATACTAATAGATATTGATAGAGTTCTATCAGTCTCTATCAATCTCTATA